>NC_088213.1:6402478-6447478 GCF_036934945.1 Oncorhynchus masou masou | reverse complement strand
ACAGAGAGAGGAGGAGGAGGAGGGGATAGAGAGAGGAGGAGGAGGGGACAGAGAGAGGAGGAGACAGAGAGAGGAGGAGGAGGAGGGGATAGAGAGAGGAGGAGGAGGGGACAGAGAGAGGAGGAGGAGGGGACAGAGAGAGGAGGGGGTACAAAGAGAGGAGGAGGGGGTAGAAAGAGGAGGGGGTAGAAAGAGGAGGGGTACAGAGAGGAGGGGTACAGAGAGGAGGGGTACAGAGAGGAGGAGGAGGAGACAGAGAGAGGAGGAGGAGGAGGAGGGGATAGAGAGAGGAGGAGGAGGACGGGGGAGGAGGGGACAGAGAGAGGAGGAGGAGGGGGTAGAAAGAGGATGGGGTACAAGGAGAGGAGGAGGGGGTAGAAAGAGGAGGGGGTACAAAGAGGAGGGGTCAGAGAGGAGGAGGAGACAGAGAGAGGAGGAGGAGGGGACAGAGAGAGGAGGAGGAGGAGACAGAGAGAGGAGGAGGAGGAGGGGACAGAGAGAGGAGGAGGAGGGGGTACAAAGAGGAGGGGTACAGAGAGAGGAGGATGGGGTACAGAGAGAGGAGGAGGGGGCACAGAGAGAGGAGGAGGGGGCACAGAGAGAGGAGGATGGGGTACAGAGAGAGGAGGATGGGGTACAGAGAGAGGAGGATGGGGTACAGAGAGAGGAGGATGGGGTACAGAGAGAGGAGGATGGGGTACAGAGAGAGGAGGATGGGGTACAGAGAGAGGAGGATGGGGTACAGAGAGAGGAGGAGGAGGAGGGGACAGAGAGAGGAGGAGGAGGAGGGGACAGAGAGAGGAGGAGGGGACAGAGAGATTAGGATGGGGGATAGAGAGAGGAGGGGATAAGACCAAACATCAACAGACCTCATCAGTAACACAGTAAGGACTAAGGACCTGTTCAGACCAAACTAAATGTTGGGGTCCGTGGGTCGTACCGTGTCAAACTTGACCCTGAACTCCCGTCCACACTCCAGGGGAGTGGTGAAAGGATCCAGGTCCTGGCCCCAGAAGGCAAAGAACTTCTCTATTCGGAGAGAACGCAGGGCGTAGTACCCAGCGTTACGGATCCCATACTTCTGGCCCACTGACATCACCTCGTTGTAGACATGGAGCGCATACTGGAGGGGGAGAGAGGGAGAGGGAGAGGGGGAGAGAAAGGGGAGAGGGGAGAGAGGGGAGAGGGAGAGAAGGGGAGAGGGGAGAGAGACGAGGGGGAGAGAGGGAGAGGGGGGAGAGAGGGAGAGAAAGAGAGGGGAGAGAGGGGGGGAGAGAGAGAGAGAGGAGAGGAGAGAGAGAGAGAGAGAGGGGGAGAGAGAGAGAGAGAGAGAGAGAGGGGGGGAGAGGGGGGGGAGAGAGAGGGGGAGAGAGAGAGAGAGAGAGAGAGAGAGAGAGAGAGAGAGAGAGAGAGAGAGAGAGAGAGAGAGAGAGGGGGGAGAGAGAGGGGGAGGGAGGGGGAGAGAGGAGGTATCAATAACACTGTGTGATAACAAAATGTCCCATCAAACACATGTTATTTTACTGATGAAGCACATACAGCATGTGATTGTGTTCAGACACAAACCAGTAGTATATAACCAGCAGTATATAACCAGTAGTATATATAGACTAGTAGTATAGAACTAGTAGTACATAGACTAGTAGTATATAACCAGTAGTGTAGAGTAGACTAGTAGTATATAACCAGTAGTATATAACCAGTCGTGTAGAGTAGACTAGTAGTATATAACCATTAGTATATAACTAGTAGTATATATAGACTAGTAGTATATAACTAGTAGTATATATAGACTAGTAGTATATAACCAGTAGTATATATAGACTAGTAGTATATAACTAGTAGTATATATGGACTAGTAGTATATAACCAGTAGTGAAGAGTAGACTAGTACATAACCAGTAGTATATAACCAGTATTGTAACTCGTAGTATATAACCAGTAGTGTAGAGTAGACTAGTAGTATATAACCAGTAGTATATAACTAGTAGTATATAACCTCTCAGTAGTATATAACCAGTAGTATATAGTAGTATATAACTAGTAGTATATAACCAGTAGTGTATAGTAGTATATAACCAGTAGTGTATAGTAGTATATAACTAGTAGTATATAACCAGTAGTATATAACCAGTAGTATATAGTAGTATATAACTAGTAGTATATTACCAGTAGTGTATAGTAGTCTAGTAGTATATAACCACTAGTGTATAGTAGTATATAACTAGTAGTATATAACCAGTAGTATATAACCAGTAGTGTATAGTAGTATATAACCAGTAGTATATAACCAGTAGTATATAACCAGTAGTATATAACCAGTAGTATATAACCAGTAGTATATAACCTCTCAGTAGTATATAACCAGTAGTATATAACCAGTAGTATATAACCAGTAGTATATAACCAGTAGTATATAGTAGTATATAACTAGTAGTATATAGTAGTATATAACCAGTAGTGTATAGTAGTATATAACCAGTAGTATATAGTAGTATATAACCAGTAGTATATAACCAGTAGTATATAGTATAGTGTATATCTCACCTCTATAGGTATGTAAAGCATGAAGCCCGGCTCTCCTGTATAGTATATAACCAGTAGTATATAACCAGTAGTGTATAGTAGTATATAACCAGTAGTATATAGTATAGTGTATATCTCACCTCTATAGGTATGTAAAGCATGAAGCCCGGCTCTCCTGTATGGGTCATACTCATTACTCGGATCCCATTGGCGTAGCCCACACTCATTTCCTGTTGACACACACCAAAGGTCAGGACAACACCACACACAACCTTCGGACTTGTGATGAGCCACTTCACGATAAACATAACATGACCGGGCGAAAACAGGTTCCTCACCTTACAGAAGAGGGACGGGAAGTGTTCGGGGGTCATGGAGACATACGATAGTTCTCCTAGGACGTCCATCGCCCGCGGACCAATAAGATTCAGCGCTGTAGACGGGGGGCCGGGGGAAAGGATTCAGAACAGAAATGCATTGTGGGGAACTGAGGGGAAGATCGAGGTTCTGCAGCGATAGTTCTCACCAGTGTACTTCCAGCTGACGTCCTCTAGGTGGAGCTGTGGGTCGTCGGGCATGTGCTTCTTCAACCACGACCAGCAGTGGACCTGCTGATCTGTAGGAGAGATGATGAAGAAGCTACAGAGAGAGAGAGAGAGAGACAGAGAGATGGAGCGAGAGAGAGCGAGAGAGAGAGAGAGAGAGAGAGAGCGAGAAAGGGAGAGAGAGAGAGATACGTAATGGCTAAACTCTCACCTGTTCTTCTTAATGGCTAAACTCTCACCTGTTCTTCTTAATGGCTAACCTCTCACCTGTTCTTCTTGACTCTGACCACGCTGCAGTGGTTCTTCTTAATGGCTAAGCTCTCACCTGTTCTTCTTAATGGCTAAACTCTCACCTGTTCTTCTTGACTCTGACCACGCTGCAGTGGTTCTTCTTAATGGCTAAGCTCTCACCTGTTCTTCTTGACTCTGACCACGCTGCAGTTGTTCTTCTTAATGGCTAAGCTCTCACCTGTTCTTCTTAATGGCTAAACTCTCACCTGTTCTTCTTGACTCTGACCACGCTGCAGTGGTTCTTCTTAATGGCTAAGCTCTCACCTGTTCTTCTTAATGGCTAAACTCTCACCTGTTCTTCTTGACTCTGACCACGCTGCAGTGGTTCTTCTTAATGGCTAAGCTCTCACCTGTTCTTCTTAATGGCTAAACTCTCACCTGTTCTTCTTGACTCTGACCACGCTGCAGTGGTTCTTCTTAATGGCTAAGATCTCACCTGTTCTTCTTAATGGCTAAACTCTCACCTGTTCTTCTTGACTCTGACCACGCTGCAGTGGTTCTTCTTAATGGCTAAACTCTCACCTGTTCTTCTTAATGGCTAAACTCTCACCTGTTCTTCTTGACTCTGACCACGCTGCAGTGGTTCTTCTTAATGGCTAAACTCTCACCTGTTCTTCTTAATGGCTAACCTCTCACCTGTTCTTCTTAATGGCTAACCTCTCACCTGTTCTTCTTGACTCTGACCACGCTGCAGTGGTTCTTCGTAATGGCTAACCTCTCACCTGTTCTTCTTAATGGCTAAACTCTCACCTGTTCTTCTTAATGGCTAAACTCTCACCTGTTCTTCTTAATGGCTAACCTCTCACCTGTTCTTCTTAATGGCTAACCTCTCACCTGCTCTTCTTGACTCTGACCACGCTGCAGTGGTTCTTCGTAATGGCTAACCTCTCACCTGTTCTTCTTAATGGCTAAACTATCACCTGTTCTTCTTGACTCTGACCACGCTGCAGTGGTTCTTCTTAATGGCTAAGCTCTCACCTGTTCTTCTTAATGGCTAAACTCTCACCTGTTCTTCTTGACTCTGACCACGCTGCAGTGGTTCTTCTTAATGGCTAAACTCTCACCTGTTCTTCTTAATGGCTAAACTCTCACCTGTTCTTCTTGACTCTGACCACGCTGCAGTGGTTCTTCTTAATGGCTAAACTCTCACCTGTTCTTCTTAATGGCTAACCTCTCACCTGTTCTTCTTAATGGCTAACCTCTCACCTGTTCTTCTTGACTCTGACCACGCTGCAGTGGTTCTTCGTAATGGCTAACCTCTCACCTGTTCTTCTTAATGGTTAAACTCTCACCTGTTCTTCTTGACTCTGACCACGCTGCAGTGGTTCTTCTTAATGGCTAAACTCTCACCTGTTCTTCTTGACTCTGACCACGCTGCAGTCGTTCTCATATCCGCCCCTCTCGTTCAGCATGCCCGTATGAACGATGTGACCCACTGGCACGTCGAGGTCATTGGCACACAGGTGCTGCAGCAACGCCAACGCCTGGTCATCTGTAGACTGGCACAGAAAGAAAAGTAGTGACCGAGGGTGGTCTAACCATGGAGATAATGTCATTCACATTATAGCTGTGACCGAGGGTGGTCCAGCCATAGAGATAATGTCATTCAGATTATAGCTCTGACCGAGGGTGGTCTAACCATGGAGATAATGTCATTCACATTATAGCTGTGACCTAGGGTGGTCCAGCCATAGATCATGTCATTCACATTATAGCTGTGACCGAGGGTGGTCTGGCCATAGAGATAATGTAATTCACATTATAGCTGAGACCTACAGTGGTGCAGCCATAGAGATAATGTAATTCACATTATAGCTGTGACCGCGGGTGGTCTTGTCAGAGATAATGTAATTCACATTATAGCTGGGACCTAGGGTGGTCTCGTTATAGATAATGTAATTCACATTATAGCTGAGACTGAGGGTGGTCCAGCCATAGATCATGTCATTCACATTATAGCTGTGACCTAGGGTGGGCTAACCATAGAGATAATGTAATTCACATTATAGCTGTGACCTAGGGTGGTCTAGTCAGAGATAATGTAATTCACATTATAGCTGTGACCTAGGGTGGTTTAACCATAGAGATAATGTAATTCACATTATAGCTGTGACCTAGGGTGGTCCAGCCATAGAGATAATGTAATTCACATTATAGCTGGGACCTAGGGTGGTCTAGTTATAGATCATGTAATTCACATTATAGCTGAGACCTAGGGTGGGCTAACCATAGAGATAATGTAATACACATTATAGCTGGGACCTACAGTGGTCCAGCCATAGAGATAATGTAATACACATTATAGCTGGGACCTAGGGTGGTCTCGTTATAGATAATGTAATTCACATTATAGCTGAGACCGATGGTGGTCCAGCCATAGAGATAATGTAATTCACATTATAGCTGTGACCGAGGGTGGTCCAGCCATAGAGATAATGTAATTCACATTATAGCTGTGACCGAGGGTGGTTGAACCATAGAGATAATGTAATTCACATTATAGCTGTGACCGAGGGTGGTCCAGCCAGAGATAATGTAATTCACATTATAGCTGAGACCTACAGTGGTCCAGCCATAGAGATAATGTAATACACATTATAGCTGGGACCTAGGGTGGTCTCGTTATAGATAATGTAATTCACATTATAGCTGAGACCGATGGTGGTCCAGCCATAGAGATAATGTAATTCACATTATAGCTGTGACCGAGGGTGGTCCAGCCATAGAGATAATGTAATTCACATTATAGCTGTGACCGAGGGTGGTTGAACCATAGAGATAATGTAATTCACATTATAGCTGAGACCGAGGGTGGTTGAACCATAGAGATAATGTAATTCACATTATAGCTGAGACCGAGGGTGGTTGAACCATAGAGATAATGTAATTCACATTATAGCTGAGACCGAGGGTGGTTGAACCATAGAGATAATGTAATTCACATTATAGCTGAGACCGAGGGTGGTTGAACCATAGAGATAATGTAATTCACATTATAGCTGAGACCGAGGGTGGTTGAACCATAGAGATAATGTAATTCACATTATAGCTGAGACCGAGGGTGGTCCAGCCATAGAGATAATGTAATTCACATTATAGCTGTGACCTAGGGTGGTTTAACCATAGAGATAATGTAATTCACATTATAGCTGTGACCTAGGGTGGTCCAGCCATAGAGATAATGTAATTCACATTATAGCTGGGACCTAGGGTGGTCTAGTTATAGATCATGTAATTCACATTATAGCTGAGACCTAGGGTGGTCCAGCCAGAGATAATGTAATTCACATTATAGCTGAGACCTACAGTGGTCCAGCCATAGAGATAATGTAATACACAGTATAGCTGGGACCTAGGGTGGTCTCGTTATAGATAATGTAATTCACATTATAGCTGAGACCGATGGTGGTCCAGCCATAGAGATAATGTAATTCACATTATAGCTGTGACCGAGGGTGGTCCAGCCATAGAGATAATGTAATTCACATTATAGCTGTGACCGAGGGTGGTTGAACCATAGAGATAATGTAATTCACATTATAGCTGAGACCGAGGGTGGTTGAACCATAGAGATAATGTAATTCACATTATAGCTGAGACCGAGGGTGGTTGAACCATAGAGATTATGTAATTCACATTATAGCTGAGACCGAGGGTGGTTGAACCATAGAGATAACATTCCTTTTTCTGTTTCATTCTGTGGGTCCAGGGGTCAGCCACCTACAGCTTCCATCATAGGAGGAAGTTGATACCTCACTTCCCCTCCTCTCCCTCTCCTTTCCAGGGGTCAACCACCTACAGCTTCCATCATAGGAGGAAGTTGATACCTCACTTCCCCTCCTCTCCCTCTCCTTTCCAGGGGTCACTCACAGTGAGCTCAAACTTGGTGAAGGAGGACATGTCGATGACACAGACGGCCTCCTTGCAGCATTTCACCTCCGCCCCCACGATGTCAAACCAGTCAGGCTTATAGAACGTCTTACTGGCATCCAGGGACAGCAGGTCTGGGAACAGATGATACAACTGGTTAACTAACAGAGCTAAGAGACAGCAGGTCTGAGAACAGATGATAGAACTGGTTAACTAACAGACAGACACAGAGCTAAGAGACAGCAGGTCTGGGAACAGATGATAGAACTGGATAACTAACAGACAGACAGAGAGCTAAGGGACAGCAGGTCTGAGAACAGATGATAGAACTGGTTAACTAACAGACAGACACAGAGCTAAGAGACAGCAGGTCTGGGAACAGATGTTAGAACTGGTTAACTAACAGACAGACACAGAGCTAAGAGACAGCAGGTCTGGGAACAGATGTTAGAACTGGTTAACTAACAGACAGACACAGGTCTGGGAACAGATGATAGAACTGGTTAACTAACAGACAGACACAGGTCTGAGAACAGATGATAGAACTGGTTAACTAACAGACAGACACAGGTCTGAGAACAGATGATAGAACTGGTTAACTAACAGACAGACACAGAGCTAAGAGACAGCAGGTCTGGGAACAGATGATAGAACTGGTTAACTAACAGACAGACACAGAGCTAAGAGACAGCAGGTCTGGGAACAGATGATAGAACTGGTTAACTAACAGACAGACACAGAGCTAAGAGACAGCAGGTCTGGGAACAGATGATAGAACTGGTTAACTAACAGACAGACACAGAGCTAAGAGACAGCAGGTCTGGGAACAGATGTTAGAACTGGTTAACTAACAGACAGACACAGGTCTGGGAACAGATGTTAGAACTGGTTAACTAACAGACAGACACAGGTCTGGGAACAGATGATAGAACTGGTTAACTAACAGACAGACACAGAGCTAAGAGACAGCAGGTCTGGGAACAGATGTTAGAACTGGTTAACTAACAGACAGACACAGAGCTAAGAGACAGCAGGTCTGGGAACAGATGATAGAACTGGTTAACTAACAGACAGACACAGAGCTAAGAGACAGCAGGTCTGGGAACAGATGATAGAACTGGTTAACTAACAGACAGACACAGAGCTAAGAGACAGCAGGTCTGGGAACAGATGATAGAACTGGTTAACAAACAGACAGACACAGGTCTGAGAACAGATGATAGAACTGGTTAACTAACAGACAGACACAGGTCTGAGAACAGATGATAGAACTGGTTAACTAACAGACAGACACAGGTCTGGGAACAGATGATAGAACTGGTTAACTAACAGACAGACACAGGTCTGGGAACAGATGATAGAACTGGTTAACTAACAGACAGACACAGAGCTAAGAGACAGCAGGTCTGGGAACAGATGATACAACTGGTTAACTAACAGACAGACACAGAGCTAAGAGACAGCAGGTCTGGGAACAGATGATAGAACTGGTTAACTAACAGACAGACACAGAGCTAAGAGACAGCAGGTCTGGGAACAGATGATAGAACTGGTTAACTAACAGATAGACACAGAGCTAAGAGACAGCAGGTCTGGGAACAGATGATAGAACTGGTTAACTAACACAGAGCTAAGAGACAGCAGGTCTGGGAACAGAGGAACATGGTTTAGCTCTGATAGACAGAAGCATTGGGAAATTTTGGTGTGTGGGGTGGGGTGTTTGTGTGGGGTGTGGGGTGGGGTGTGTGTGTTGTGAGGTGTGTGGTGTGTGTGGTGTGTGGTGTGTGAGGTGTGTGGTGTGAGGTGTGAGGTGTGAGGTGTGTGGTGTGGGGTGTGGGGTGTGAGGTGTGTGGTGTGGGGTGTGGGGTGTGGGGTGTGAGGTGTGGGGTGTGTGTGTGGTGTGAGGTGTGTGTGTGGTGTGAGGTGTGTGTGTGGTCTGCCTCACCCTTCCCTGCAGGGATGAAGTACTTGGCCCTCTCAAAGCCGTGTTTCTCCATCCATCTGGCTCCCTGTGTGTCCAGACGGTCGTACAGGGGAGAAGTCCTCAGCTGCCGGCCCGTCTGGAAGTCCCAACGAGGAACCTTTAGGTTATACAGCAGGGCTGGTGAGAGACAGACCGTCAGAAACCGAGAGAGAGAGAGCAGGACAGACAGTCAGACAGAGAGAGAGAGAGAGCAGGACAGACAGTCAGACAGACACAGAGAGAGGGGGACAGTCAGGCAGACACAGAGAGAGGGGGACAGTCAGTCAGACAGAGGGAGAGGGACAGTCAGGCAGACACAGAGAGAGAGGGACAGTCAGGCAGACACAGAGAGAGAGGGACAGTCAGGCAGACACAGAGAGAGAGGGACAGTCAGGCAGACACAGAGAGAGGGGGACAGTCAGTCAGACAGAGGGAGAGGGACAGTCAGGCAGACACAGAGAGAGAGGGGGACAGTCAGTCAAACAGAGAGAGACAGACAGTCAGGCAGACAGAGAGGGACAGTCAGTCAGACAGAGAGAGGGACTGTCAGGCAGACAGAGAGAGAGAGGGACAGTCAGGCAGACACAGAGAGAGAGGGACAGTCAGTCAGACACAGAGAGAGAGGGACAGTCAGGCAGACACAGAGAGAGAGGGACAGTCAGGCAGACACAGAGAGAGAGGGACAGTCAGTCAGACAGAGAGAGAGAGGGACAGTCAGGCAGACACAGAGAGAGAGAGAGACAGTCAAGCAGACACAGAGAGAGAGGGGGACAGTCAGTCAAACAGAGAGAGACAGACAGTCAGGCAGACAGAGAGGGACAGTCAGTCAGACAGAGAGAGGGACTGTCAGGCAGACAGAGAGAGAGAGGGACAGTCAGGCAGACACAGAGAGAGAGGGACAGTCAGTCAGACACAGAGAGAGAGGGACAGTCAGTCAGACACAGAGAGAGAGGGACAGTCAGTCAGACACAGAGAGAGAGGGACAGGCAGGCAGACACAGAGAGAGAGGGACAGGCAGGCAGACAGAGAGAGGGACAGGCAGGCAGACACAGAGAGAGAGAGAGAGACAGTCAAGCAGACACAGAGAGAGAGAGGGACAGTCATCAGGCAGACACAGAGAGAGAGAGGGACAGTCAGGCAGACACAGAGAGAGAGAGGGACAGTCAGGCAGACACAGAGAGAGAGAGGGACAGTCAGGCAGACACAGAGAGAGAGGGACAGTCAGGCAGACACAGAGAGAGAGGGACAGTCAGGCAGACACAGAGAGAGAGGGACAGTCAGGCAGACACACAGAGAGAGAGGGACAGTCAGGCAGACACAGAGAGAGAGGGACAGTCAGGCAGACACACAGAGAGAGAGGGACAGTCAGGCAGAGACACAGAGAGAGAGGGACAGTCAGGCAGACACAGAGAGAGAGAGTCAGTCAGGCAGACACAGAGAGAGAGGGACAGTCAGTCAGACACAGAGAGAGAGGGACAGTCAGGCAGAGACACAGAGAGAGAGGGACAGTCAGGCAGAGACAGAGAGAGAGGGACAGTCAGTCAGACACAGAGAGAGAGGGACAGTCAGGCAGACACACAGAGAGAGAGGGACAGTCAGGCAGACACAGAGAGAGAGGGACAGTCAGGCAGAGACACAGAGAGAGAGGGACAGTCAGGCAGAGACAGAGAGAGAGGGACAGTCAGGCAGAGACAGAGAGAGAGGGACAGTCAGGCAGATAGAGAGAGGGAGTGTGATTGTGTTTGCTCTGGTCAGAACTCACGCATGACCTCCATGACCCTGTGTCGGAGGAAGGTTCGGCTGCTCTGAAGGTTGCCGAAGCGTTTGATGTCCAGCGGCCAGACGTTTGCCGTGGGGTAACCATACGTCATCCACTCTGCCAGGTACCTGACGACAGAACACACTGCTTTCATCCAGATCATTTAGCCCAACACTGTACACTAACCCTGAACTGTAACCTCTAACCCTGACAGACAGGACAGTCGTAACCTCTAACCCTGACAGACAGGACAGTCGTAACCTCTAACCCTGACAGACAGGACAGTCGTAACCTCTAACCCTGACAGACAGGACAGTCGTAACCTCTAACCCTGACAGACAGGACAGTCGTAACCTCTAACCCTGACAGACAGGACAGTCGTAACCTCTAACCCTGACAGACAGGACAGTCGTAACCTCGAACCCTGACAGACAGGACAGTCGTAACCTCTAACCCTGACAGACAGGACAGTCGTAACCTCTAACCCTGACAGACAGGACAGTCGTAACCTCTAACCCTGACAGACAGGACAGTCGTAACCTCTAACCCTGACAGACAGGACAGTCGTAACCTCTAACCCTGACAGACAGGACAGTCGTAACCTCGAACCCTGACAGACAGGACAGTCGTAACCTCTAACCCTGACAGACAGGACAGTCGTAACCTCTAACCCTGACAGACAGGACAGTCCTAACCTCTAACCTCGAACCCTGACAGACAGGACAGTCGTAACCTCGAACCCTGACAGACAGGACAGTCGTAACCTCTAACCCTGACAGACAGGACAGTCGTAACCTCTAACCCTGACAGACAGGACAGTCGTAACCTCTAACCCTGACAGACAGGACAGTCGTAACCTCTAACCCTGACAGACAGGACAGTTGTAACCTCAAACCCTGACAGACAGGACAGTCGTAACCTCTAACCCTGACAGACAGGACAGTCGTAACCTCTAACCCTGACAGACAGGACAGTCGTAACCTCTAACCCTGACAGACAGGACAGTCGTAACCTCGAACCCTGGCAGACATGACAGTGGAGTGATAAACATTACTCTACTCCTACGAACCAGATTAGTGTGGTCGCGATACGACGTGAACCAGATTAGGGCTGTCACGATACGACGTGAACCAGATTAGGGCTGTCACGATACGACGTGAACCAGATTAGTGTTGTCACGATACGACGTGAACCAGATTAGGGCTGTCACGATACGACGTGAACCAGATTAGTGTTGTCACGATACGACGTGAACCAGATTAGTGTTGTTACGATACGACGTGAACCAGATTAGGGCTGTCACGATACTACGTGAACCAGATTAGTGTTGTCACGATACGACGTGAACCATATTAGTGTGGTCACGATACTATGTGAACCAGATTAGGGCTGTCACGATACGACGTGAACCAGATTAGGGCTGTCACGATACGACATGAACCAGATTAGTGTTGTTACGATACGACGTGAACCAGATTAGTGTGGTGACCCAGATTAGTGTGGTCACGATACGATGGGAACCAGATTAGCGTGGTCACGATACGACGTGAACCAGATTAGCGTGGTCACGATACGACGTGAACCAGATTAGCGTGGTCACGATACGACGTGAACCAGATTAGCGTGGTCACGATACGACGTGAACCAGATTAGTGTTGTTACGATACGGAATCCACAAACATTAGGTATACTACACACACACTGTCCTGCTACCCAGCCCATAAACATTAGGTATCCTACTCACACACTGTCCTGCTACCCAGCCCACAAACATCAGGTATCCTACTCACACACTGTCCTGCTACCCAGCCCACAAACATTAGGTATCCTACTCACACACTGTCCTGCTACCCAGCCCACAAACATTAGGTATCCTACACACACACTGTCCTGCTACCCAGCCCACAAACATTAGGTATCCTACACACACACTGTCCTGCTACCCAGCCCACAAACATTAGGTATCCTACTCACACACTGTCCTGCTACCCAGCCCACAAACATTAGGTATCCTACACACACACTGTCCTGCTACCCAGCCCACAAACATTAGGTATCCTACACACACACACACTGTCCTGCCACCCAGCCCACAAACATTAGGTATCCTACACACACACTGTCCTGCTACCCAGCCCACAAACATTAGGTATCCTACTCACACACTGTCCTGCTACCCAGCTCACAAACATTAGGTATCCTACTCACACACTGTCCTGCTACCCAGCCCACAAACATTAGGTATCCTACTCACACACTGTCCTGCTACCCAGCCCACAAACATTAGGTATCCTACACACACACTGTCCTGCTACCCAACACACAAACATTAGGCGTCCTACACACACACTGTCCTGCTACCCAGCCCACAAACATTAGGTATCCTACTCACACACTGTCCTGCTACCCAGCCCACAAACATTAGGTATCCTACTCACACACTGTCCTGCCACCCAGCCCACAAACATTAGGTATCCTACTCACACACTGTCCTGCCACCCAGCCCACAAACATTAGGTATCCTACTCACACACTGTCCTGCTACCCAGCCCACAAACATTAGGTATCCTACTCACACACTGTCCTGCTACCCAGCCCACAAACATTAGGTATCCTACACACACACTGTCCTGTTACCCAGCCCACAAAGATTAGGTATCCTACACACACACTGTCCTGCTACCCAGCCCACAAACATTAGGTATCCTACACACACACACTGTCCTGCTACCCAGCCCACAAACATTAGGTATCCTACACACACACACACTGTCCTGCTACCCAGCCCACAAACATTAGGTATCCTACACACACACACTGTCCTGCTACCCAGCCCACAAACATTAGGTATCCTCCACACACACACTGTCCTGCTACCCAGCCGACAAACATTAGGTATCCTACACACACACTGTCCTGCTACCCAGCCCACAAACATTAGGTATCCTACACACACACTGTCCTGCTACCCAGCCCACAAACATTAGGTATCCTACTCACACACTGTCCTGCTACCCAGCCCACAAACATTAGGTATCCTACACACACACTGTCCTGCTACCCAGCCCACAAACATTAGGTATCCTACTCACACACTGTCCTGCTACCCAGCCCACAAACATTAGGTATCCTACACACACACTGTCCAGCCACCCAGCCCACAAACATTAGGTATCCTACACACACACTGTCCTGCTACCCAGCCCACAAACATTAGGTATCCTACACACACACTGTCCTGCCACCCAGCCCACAAACATTAGGTCTCCTACTCACACACTAGGTATCCACATTAGGTATCCTGCTACCCAGCCCACAAAGATTAGGTATCCTACTCACACACTGTCCTGTTACCCAGCCCACAAAGATTGGGTATCCTACTCACACACTGTCCTGCTACCCAGCCCACAAAGATTAGGTATCCTACTCACACACTGTCCTGTTACCCAGCCCACAAAGATTGGGTATCCTACTCACACACTGTCCTGCTACCCAGCCCACAAACATTAGGTATCCTACACACACACACTGTCCTGCTACCCAGCCGACAAACATTAGGTATCCTACACACACACTGTCCTGCTACCCAGCCCACAAACATTAGGTATCCTACTCACACACTGTCCTGCTACCCAGCCCACAAAGATTAGGTATCCTACACACACACTGTCCTGCTACCCAGCCCACAAAGATTAGGTATCCTACACACACACACTGTCCTGCTACCCAGCCCACAAACATTAGGTATCCTACACACACTGTCCTGCTACCCAGCCCACAAAGATTAGGTATCCTACACACACACACTGTCCTGCTACCCAGCCCACAAAGATTAGGTATCCTACACACACACTGTCCTGCTACCCAGCCCACAAAGATTAGGTATCCTACACACACACACTGTCCTGCTACCCAGCCCACAAAGATTAGGTATCCTACACACACACTGTCCTGTTACCCAGCCCACAAAGATTAGGTATCCTACACACACACTGTCCTGCTACCCAGCCCACAAACATTAGGTATCCTACTCACACACTGTCCTGTTACCCAGCCGACAAACATTAGGTATCCTACTCACACACTGTCCTATTACCCAGCCGACAAACATTAGGTAACCTACACACACACTGTCCTGCTACCCAGCCGACAAACATTAGGTATCCTACTCACACACTGTCCTGCTACCCAGCCCACAAAGATTAGGTATACTACTCACACACTGTCCTGCTACCCAGCCCACAAACATTAGGTATCCTACACACACACTGTCCTGCTACCCAACCCACAAACATTAGGTATCCTACACACACACTGTCCTGCTACCCAGCCCACAAACATTAGGTATCCTACACACACACTGTCCTGCTACCCAACCCACAAACATTAGGTATCCTACACACACACTGTCCTGCTACCCAGCCCACAAACATTAGGTATCCTACTCACACACTGTCCTGCTACCCAGCCCACAAACATTAGGTATCCTACTCACACACTGTCCTGCTACCCAGCCCACAAACATTAGGTATCCTACTCACACACTGTCCTGCTACCCAGCCCACAAACATTAGGTATCCTACACACACACTGTCCTGTTACCCAGCCCACAAAGATTAGGTATCCTACACACACACACTGTCCTGCTACCCAGCCCACAAACATTAGGTATCCTACACACACACACTGTCCTGCTACCCAGCCCACAAACATTAGGTATCCTACACACACACACACACTGTCCTGCTACCCAGCCCACAAACATTAGGTATCCTACACACACACTGTCCTGCTACCCAGCCCACAAACATTAGGTATCCTACACACACACACTGTCCTGCTACCCAGCCGACAAACATTAGGTATCCTACACACACACTGTCCTGCTACCCAGCCCACAAACATTAGGTATCCTACACACACACTGTCCTGCTACCCAGCCCACAAACATTAGGTATCCTACACACACACACTGTCCTGCTACCCAGCCCACAAACATTAGGTATCCTACACACACACTGTCCTGCTACCCAGCCCACAAACATTAGGTATCCTACTCACACACTGTCCTGCTACCCAGCCCACAAACATTAGGTATCCTACTCACACACTGTCCTGCTACCCAGCCCACAAACATTAGGTATCCTACTCACACACTGTCCTGCCACCCAGCCCACAAACATTAGGTATCCTACACACACACTGTCCTGCTACCCAGCCCACAAACATTAGGTATCCTACACACACACTGTCCTGCTACCCAGCCCACAAACATTAGGTATCCTACTCACACACTGTCCTGCCACCCAGCCCACAAACATTAGGTATCCTACACACACACACTGTCCTGCTACCCAGCCCACAAACATTAGGTAACCTACACACACACTGTCCTGCTACCCAGCCGACAAACATTAGGTATCCTACTCACACACTGTCCTGCTACCCAGCCCACAAAGATTAGGTATACTACTCACACACTGTCCTGTTACCCAGCCGACAAACATTAGGTAACCTACACACACACTGTCCTGCTACCCAGCCGACAAACATTAGGTATCCTACTCACACACTGTCCTGCTACCCAGCCCACAAAGATTAGGTATACTACTCACACACTGTCCTGCTACCCAGCCCACAAACATTAGGTATCCTACACACACACTGTCCTGCTACCCAACCCACAAACATTAGGTATCCTACACACACACTGTCCTGCTACCCAGCCCACAAACATTAGGTATCCTACACACACACTGTCCTGCTACCCAACCCACAAACATTAGGTATCCTACACACACACTGTCCTGCTACCCAGCCCACAAACATTAGGTATCCTACTCACACACTGTCCTGCTACCCAGCCCACAAACATTAGGTATCCTACTCACACACTGTCCTGCTACCCAGCCCACAAACATTAGGTATCCTACTCACACACTGTCCTGCTACCCAGCCCACAAACATTAGGTATCCTACACACACACTGTCCTGTTACCCAGCCCACAAAGATTAGGTATCCTACACACACACACTGTCCTGCTACCCAGCCCACAAACATTAGGTATCCTACACACACACACTGTCCTGCTACCCAGCCCACAAACATTAGGTATCCTACACACACACACACACTGTCCTGCTACCCAGCCCACAAACATTAGGTATCCTACACACACACTGTCCTGCTACCCAGCCCACAAACATTAGGTATCCTACACACACACACTGTCCTGCTACCCAGCCGACAAACATTAGGTATCCTACACACACACTGTCCTGCTACCCAGCCCACAAACATTAGGTATCCTACACACACACTGTCCTGCTACCCAGCCCACAAACATTAGGTATCCTACACACACACACTGTCCTGCTACCCAGCCCACAAACATTAGGTATCCTACACACACACTGTCCTGCTACCCAGCCCACAAACATTAGGTATCCTACTCACACACTGTCCTGCTACCCAGCCCACAAACATTAGGTATCCTACTCACACACTGTCCTGCTACCCAGCCCACAAACATTAGGTATCCTACTCACACACTGTCCTGCCACCCAGCCCACAAACATTAGGTATCCTACACACACACTGTCCTGCTACCCAGCCCACAAACATTAGGTATCCTACACACACACTGTCCTGCTACCCAGCCCACAAACATTAGGTATCCTACTCACACACTGTCCTGCCACCCAGCCCACAAACATTAGGTATCCTACACACACACTGTCCTGCTACCCAGCCCACAAACATTAGGTATCCTACACACACACTGTCCTGCTACCCAGCCCACAAACATTAGGTATCCTACACACACACTGTCCTGCTACCCAGCCCACAAACATTAGGTATCCTACACACACACTGTCCTGCTACCCAGCCCACAAACATTAGGTATCCTACTCACACACTGTCCTGCTACCCAGCCCACAAACATTAGGTATCCTACTCACACACTGTCCTGCTACCCAGCCCACAAACATTAGGTATCCTACACACACACTGTCCTGCTACCCAGCCCACAAACATTAGGTATCCTACTCACACACTGTCCTGCTACCCAGCCCACAAACATTAGGTATCCTACTCACACACTGTCCTTCTACCCAGCCCACAAACATTAGGTATCCTACACACACACTGTCCTGCTACCCAGCCCACAAACATTAGGTATCCTACACACACACTGTCCTGCTACCCAGCCCACAAACATTAGGTATCCTACACACACACTGTCCTGCTACCCAGCCCACAAAGATAAGGTATCCTACACACACACTGTCCTGCTACCCAGCCCACAAACATTAGGTATCCTACACACACACTGTCCTGCTACCCAGCCCACAAACATTAGGTATCCTACTCACACACTGTCCTGCTACCCAGCCCACAAACATTAGGTATCCTACACACACACTGTCCTGCCACCCAGCCCACAAACATTAGGTATCCTACTCACACACTGTCCTGCTACCCAGCCCACAAACATTAGGTATCCTACACACACTGTCCTGCTACCCAGCCCACAAAGATTAGGTATCCTACACACACACACTGTCCTGCTACCCAGCCCACAAACATTAGGTATCCTACACACACACACTGTCCTGCTACCCAGCCCACAAAGATTAGGTATCCTACACACACACTGTCCTGCTACCCAGCCCACAAAGATTAGGTATCCTACACACACACACTGTCCTGCTACCCAGCCCACAAAGATTAGGTATCCTACACACACACACTGTCCTGCTACCCAGCCCACAAACATTAGGTATCCTACTCACACACTGTCCTGTTACCCAGCCGACAAACATTAGGTATCCTACACACACACTGTCCTGCTACCCAGCCGACAAACATTAGGTATCCTACTCACACACTGTCCTGCTACCCAGCCCACAAAGATTAGGTATACTACTCAAACACTGTCCTGTTACCCAGCCGACAAAGATTAGGTATCCTACTCACACACTGTCCTGCTACCCAGCCCACAAACATTAGGTATCCTACTCACACACTGTCCTGCTACCCAGCCCACAAACATTAGGTATCCTACTCACACACTGTCCTGCTACCCAGCCGACAAACATTAGGTATCCTACACACACACTGTCCTGCTACCCAGCCCACAAACATTAGGTATCCTACTCACACACTGTCCTGCTACCCAGCCCACAAACATTAGGTATCCTACTCACACACTGTCCTGCTACCCAGCCCACAAACATTAGGTATCCTACACACACACTGTCCTGCTACCCAGCCCACAAACATTAGGTATCCTACTCACACACTGTCCTGCTACCCAGCCCACAAACATTAGGTATCCTACTCACACACTGTCCTGCTACCCAGCCCACAAACATTAGGTATCCTACACACACTGTCCTGCTACCCAGCCCACAAAGATTAGGTATCCTACACACACACACTGTCCTGCTACCCAGCCCACAAACATTAGGTATCCTACACACACACACTGTCCTGCTACCCAGCCCACAAAGATTAGGTATCCTACACACACACTGTCCTGCTACCCAGCCCACAAAGATTAGGTATCCTACACACACACACTGTCCTGCTACCCAGCCCACAAAGATTAGGTATCCTACACACACACTGTCCTGTTACCCAGCCCACAAAGATTAGGTATCCTACACACACACACTGTCCTGCTACCCAGCCCACAAACATTAGGTATCCTACTCACACATTGTCCTGTTACCCAGCCGACAAACATTAGGTATCCTACACACACACTGTCCTGCTACCCAGCCGACAAACATTAGGTATCCTACTCACACACTGTCCTGCTACCCAGCCCACAAAGATTAGGTATACTACTCAAACACTGTTCTGTTACCCAGCCGACAAAGATTAGGTATCCTACTCACACACTGTCCTGTTACCCAGCCCACAAACATTAGGTATCCTACTCACACACTGTCCTGTTACCCAGCCGACAAACATTAGGTATCCTACACACACACTGTCCTGCTACCCAGCCGACAAACATTAGGTATCCTACTCACACACTGTCCTGCTACCCAGCCCACAAAGATTAGGTATCGTACTCACACACTGTCCTGCTACCCAGCCCACAAACATTAGGTATCCTACACACACACTGTCCTGCTACCCAACCCACAAACATTAGGTATCCTACACACACACTGTCCTGCTACCCAGCCCACAAACATTAGGTATCCTACACACACACTGTCCTGCTACCCAGCCCACAAACATTAGGTATCCTACACACACACACTGTCCTGCTACCCAGCCCACAAACATTAGGTATCCTACACACACACACTGTCCTGCTACCCAGCCCACAAACATTAGGTATCCTACACACACACTGTCCTGCTACCCAGCCCACAAACATTAGGTATCCTACACACACACACTGTCCTGCTACCCAGCCGACAAACATTAGGTATCCTACACACACACTGTCCTGCTACCCAGACCACAAACATTAGGTATCCTACACACACACTGTCCTGCTACCCAGCCCACAAACATTAGGTATCCTACTCACACACTGTCCTGCTACCCAGCCCACAAACATTAGGTATCCTACACACACACTGTCCAGCCACCCAGCCCACAAACATTAGGTATCCTACACACACACTGTCCAGCCACCCAGCCCACAAACATTAGGTATCCTACACACACACTGTCCTGCTACCCAGCCCACAAACATTAGGTATCCTACACACACACTGTCCTACCACCCAGCCCACAAACATTAGGTCTCCTACTCACACACACTGTCCTGCTACCCAGCCCACAAAGATTAGGTATCCTACTCACACACTGTCCTGTTACCCAGCCCACAAAGATTGGGTATCCTACTCACACACTGTCCTGCTACCCAGCTCACAAACATTAGGTATCCTACTCACACACTGTCCTGCTACCCAGCCCACAAAGATTAGGTATCCTACACACACACTGTCCTGCTACCCAGCCCACAAACATTAGGTATCCTACTCACACACTGTCCTGCTACCCAGCCCACAAAGATTAGGTATCCTACTCACACACTGTCCCTACCCAGCCCACAAAGATTAGGTATCCTACTCACACACTGTCCTGCTACCCAGCCCACAAAGATTAGGTATCCTACACACACACACTGTCCTGCTACCCAGCCCACAAAGATTAGGTATCCTACACACACACACTGTCCTGCTACCCAGCCCACAAAGATTAGGTATCCTACACACACACTGTCCTGCTACCCAGCCCACAAAGATTAGGTATCCTACACACACACACTGTCCTGCTACCCAGCCCACAAAGATTAGGTATCCTACACACACACTGTCCTGTTACCCAGCCCACAAAGATTAGGTATCCTCCACACACACACTGTCCTGTTACCCAGCCCACAAACATTAGGTATCCTACTCACACACTGTCCTGTTACCCAGCCGACAAACCTTAGGTATCCTACACACACACTGTCCTGCCACCCAGCCCACAAAGATTAGGTATCCTACACACACACACTGTCCTGCTACCCAGCCCACAAAGATTAGGTATCCTACACACACACTGTCCTGCTACCCAGCCCACAAAGATTAGGTATCCTACTCACACACTGTCCTGCTACCCAGCCGACAAACATTAGGTATCCTACTCACACACTGTCCTGCTACCCAGCCCACAAAGATTAGGTATCGTACTCACACACTGTCCTGCTACCCAGCCCACAAACATTAGGTATCCTACTCACACACTGTCCTGCTACCCAGCCCACAAACATTAGGTATCCTACTCACACACTGTCCTGCTACCCAGCCCACAAACATTAGGTATCCTACACACACACTGTCCTGCTACCCAGCCCACAAACATTAGGTATCCTACTCACACACTGTCCTGCTACCCAGCCCACAAACATTAGGTATCCTACTCACACACTGTCCTGCTACCCAGCCCACAAACATTAGGTATCCTACACACACTGTCCTGCTACCCAGCCCACAAAGATTAGGTATCCTACACACACACACTGTCCTGCTACCCAGCCCACAAACATTAGGTATCCTACACACACACACTGTCCTGCTACCCAGCCCACAAAGATTAGGTATCCTACACACACACTGTCCTGCTACCCAGCCCACAAAGATTAGGTATCCTACACACACACACTGTCCTGCTACCCAGCCCACAAAGATTAGGTATCCTACACACACACTGTCCTGTTACCCAGCCCACAAAGATTAGGTATCCTACACACACACACTGTCCTGCTACCCAGCCCACAAACATTAGGTATCCTACTCACACATTGTCCTGTTACCCAGCCGACAAACATTAGGTATCCTACACACACACTGTCCTGCTACCCAGCCGACAAACATTAGGTATCCTACTCACACACTGTCCTGCTACCCAGCCCACAAAGATTAGGTATACTACTCAAACACTGTTCTGTTACCCAGCCGACAAAGATTAGGTATCCTACTCACACACTGTCCTGTTACCCAGCCCACAAACATTAGGTATCCTACTCACACACTGTCCTGTTACCCAGCCGACAAACATTAGGTATCCTACACACACACTGTCCTGCTACCCAGCCGACAAACATTAGGTATCCTACTCACACACTGTCCTGCTACCCAGCCCACAAAGATTAGGTATCGTACTCACACACTGTCCTGCTACCCAGCCCACAAACATTAGGTATCCTACACACACACTGTCCTGCTACCCAACCCACAAACATTAGGTATCCTACACACACACTGTCCTGCTACCCAGCCCACAAACATTAGGTATCCTACACACACACTGTCCTGCTACCCAGCCCACAAACATTAGGTATCCTACACACACACACTGTCCTGCTACCCAGCCCACAAACATTAGGTATCCTACACACACACACTGTCCTGCTACCCAGCCCACAAACATTAGGTATCCTACACACACACTGTCCTGCTACCCAGCCCACAAACATTAGGTATCCTACACACACACACTGTCCTGCTACCCAGCCGACAAACATTAGGTATCCTACACACACACTGTCCTGCTACCCAGACCACAAACATTAGGTATCCTACACACACACTGTCCTGCTACCCAGCCCACAAACATTAGGTATCCTACTCACACACTGTCCTGCTACCCAGCCCACAAACATTAGGTATCCTACACACACACTGTCCAGCCACCCAGCCCACAAACATTAGGTATCCTACACACACACTGTCCAGCCACCCAGCCCACAAACATTAGGTATCCTACACACACACTGTCCTGCTACCCAGCCCACAAACATTAGGTATCCTACACACACACTGTCCTGCCACCCAGCCCACAAACATTAGGTCTCCTACTCACACACACTGTCCTGCTACCCAGCCCACAAAGATTAGGTATCCTACTCACACACTGTCCTGTTACCCAGCCCACAAAGATTGGGTATCCTACTCACACACTGTCCTGCCACCCAGCCCACAAAGATTAGGTATCCTACTCACACACTGTCCTGCTACCCAGCCCACAAAGATTAGGTATCCTACACACACACTGTCCTGCTACCCAGCCCACAAACATTAGGTATCCTACTCACACACTGTCCTGCTACCCAGCCCACAAAGATTAGGTATCCTACTCACACACTGTCCTGCTACCCAGCCCACAAAGATTAGGTATCCTACTCACACACTGTCCTGCTACCCAGCCCACAAAGATTAGGTATCCTACACACACACACTGTCCTGCTACCCAGCCCACAAAGATTAGGTATCCTACACACACACACTGTCCTGCTACCCAGCCCACAAAGATTAGGTATCCTACACACACACTGTCCTGCTACCCAGCCCACAAAGATTAGGTATCCTACACACACACACTGTCCTGCTACCCAGCCCACAAAGATTAGGTATCCTACACACACACTGTCCTGTTACCCAGCCCACAAAGATTAGGTATCCTCCACACACACACTGTCCTGTTACCCAGCCCACAAACATTAGGTATCCTACTCACACACTGTCCTGTTACCCAGCCGACAAACCTTAGGTATCCTACACACACACTGTCCTGCCACCCAGCCCACAAAGATTAGGTATCCTACACACACACACTGTCCTGCTACCCAGCCCACAAAGATTAGGTATCCTACACACACACTGTCCTGCTACCCAGCCCACAAAGATTAGGTATCCTACTCACACACTGTCCTGCTACCCAGCCGACAAACATTAGGTATCCTACTCACACACTGTCCTGCTACCCAGCCCACAAAGATTAGGTATCGTACTCACACACTGTCCTGCTACCCAGCCCACAAACATTAGGTATCCTACACACACACTGTCCTGCTACCCAACCCACAAACATTAGGTATCCTACACACACACTGTCCTGCTACCCAGCCCACAAACATTAGGTATCCTACTCACACACTGTCCTGCTACCCAGCCCACAAACATTAGGTATCCTACTCACACACTGTCCTGCTACCCAGCCCACAAACATTAGGTATCCTACTCACACACTGTCCTGCTACCCAGCCCACAAACATTAGGTATCCTACTCACACACTGTCCTGCTACCCAGCCCACAAACATTAGGTATCCTACACACACACTGTCCTGTTACCCAGCCCACAAAGATTAGGTATCCTACACACACACTGTCCTGCTACCCAGCCCACAAACATTAGGTATCCTACACAAACACACTGTCCTGCTACCCAGCCCACAAACATTAGGTATCCTACACACACACACACTGTCCTGCTACCCAGCCCACAAACATTAGGTATCCTACACACACACACTGTCCTGCTACCCAGCCCACAAACATTAGGTATCCTACACACACACACTGTCCTGCTACCCAGCCCACAAACATTAGGTGTCCTACACACACACTGTCCTGCTACCCAGCCCACAAACATTAGGTATCCTACACACACACACTGTCCTGCTACCCAGCCGACAAACATTAGGTATCCTACACACACACTGTCCTGCCACCCAGCCCACAAACATTAGGTATCCTACACACACACTGTCCTGCTACACAGCCCACAAACATTAGGTATCCTACACACACACTGTCCTGCTACCCAGCCCACAAAGATTAGGTATCCTACTCACACACTGTCCTGTTACCCAGCCCACAAAGATTGGGTATCCTACTCACACACTGTCCTGCTACCCAGCCCACAAAGATTAGGTATCCTACTCACACACTGTCCTGTTACCCAGCCCACAAATATTGGGTATCCTACTCACACACTGTCCTGCCACCCAGCCCACAAAGATTAGGTATCCTACTCACACACTGTCCTGCTACCCAGCCCACAAAGATTAGGTATCCTACTCACACACTGTCCTGCTACCCAGCCCACAAAGATTAGGTATCCTACACACACACTGTCCTGCTACCCAGCCCACAAACATTAGGTATCCTACTCACACACTGTCCTGCTACCCAGCCCACAAACATTAGGTATCCTACTCAAACACTGTCCTGCTACCCAGCCCACAAACATTAGGTATCCTACACACACACTGTCCTGCCACCCAGCCCACAAACATTAGGTATCCTACTCACACACTGTCCTGCTACCCAGCCCACAAACATTAGGTATCCTACTCACACACTGTCCTGCTACCCAGCCCACAAAGATTAGATATCCTACACACACACTGTCCTGCTACCCAGCCCACAAACATTAGGTATCCTACACACACACTGTCCTGCTACCCGCCCACAAACATTAGGTATCCTACACACACACTGTCCTGCTACCCAGCCCACAAACATTAGGTATCCTACTCACACACTGTCCTGCTACCCGCCCACAAACATTAGGTATCCTACACACACACTGTCCTGCTACCCAGCCCACAAACATTAGGTATCCTACACACACACTGTCCTGCTACCCATCCCACAAACATTACGTATCCTACTCACACACTGTCCTGCTACCCAGCCGACAAACATTAGGTATCCTACACACACACTGTCCTGCTACCCAGCCCACAAACATTAGGTATCCTACTCACACACTGTCCTGCTACCCAGCCCACAAACATTAGGTATCCTACACACACACTGTCCTGTTACCCAGCCCACAAACATTAGGTATCCTACACACACACTGTCCTGCTACCCAGCCCACAAACATTAGGTATCCTACACACACACTGTCCTGCTACCCAGCCCACAAACATTAGGTATCCTACTCACGCACTGTCCTGCTACCCAGCCCACAAACATTAGGTATCCTACACACACACTGTCCTGCCACCCAGCCGACAAACATTAGGTATCCTACTCAAACACTGTCCTGCTACCCAGCCCACAAACATTAGGTATCCTACTCACACACTGTCCTGCCACCCAGCCCACAAACATTAGGTATCCTACTCAAACACTGTCCTGCTACCCAGCCCACAAACATTAGGTATCCTACTCAAACACTGTCCTGCTACCCAGCCCACAAAGATTAGGTATCCTACTCACACACTGTCCTGCTACCCAGCCCACAAACATTAGGTATCCTACTCACACACTGTCCTGCTACCCAGCCCACAAACATTAGGGGAGTCCGTGAGAATCACTCCCTGTCCTCCCTCAAGAAGGAGAGACCCTGGGAGGTACTCTGTGGCCCCCAGCCAAGGTCGGCACCGAATCTGGCTCAGACGGTCTGGTTTTAAGATACTACAATAGACATATTGTACAGATATATTGTTATACCCTAATTCTGACTAAAAACTACACTCACGGATGGATAATTCTACTGACTAAAACGACACACATCATTTGAATAATCTCATGATTCTAATCAATTTCATACAATCATATGGTTTCAGGGTGGTATATTCTAATCATTCATTAAACATAAATCCCATTATTAACACCACCCGACACCGCGGAGACCTGACCACCCGACACCGCGGAAACCTGACCACCCGACACCGCGGAGACCTGACCACCCAACACCGCGGAGACCTGACCACCCGACACCGCGGAGTCTTGAAAACCCGACACTGCGGAGACATGACCACCCGACACCGCAGAGACCTGACCACCCGACACCGCGGAGACCTGACCACCCGACACCGCGGAGACCTGACCACCCGACACCGCGGAGACCTGACCACCCGACACCGCGGAGACCTGACCACCCGACACCGCGGAGACCTGACCACCCGACACCGCGGAGACCCGACCACCCGACACCGCGGAGACCCGACCACCCGACACCGCGGAGACCTGACCACAAACATTACGTATCCTACTCACACACTGTCCTGCTACCCAGCCGACAAACATTAGGTATCCTACACACACACTGTCCTGCAACCCAGCCAACAAACATTAGGTATCCTACACACACACACTGTCCTGCTACCCAGCCCACAAAGATTAGGTATCCTACACACACACACTGTCCTGCTACCCAGCCCACAAACATTAGGTATCCTACTCACACACTGTCCTGCTACCCAGCCCACAAACATTAGGTATCCTACTCACACACTGTCCTGCCACCCAGCCCACAAACATTAGGGGAGTCCGTGAGAATCACTCCCTGTCCTCCCTCAAGAAGGAGAGACCCTGGGAGGTACTCTGTGGCCCCCAGCCAAGGTCGGCACCGAATCTGGCTCAGACGGTCTGGTTTTAAGATACTACAATAGACATATTGTACAGATATATTGTTATACCCTAATTCTGACTAAAAACTACACTCACGGATGGATAATTCTACTGACTAAAACGACACACATCATTAGAATAATCTCATGATTCTAATCAATTTCATACAATCATATGGTTTCAGGGTGGTATATTCTAATCATTCATTAAACATAAATCCCATTATTAACACCACCCGACACCGCGGAGACCTGACCACCCGACACCGCGGAAACCTGACCACCCAACACCGCGGAGACCTGACCACCCAACACCGCGGAGACCTGACCACCCGACACCGCGGAGACCTGACCACCCGACACCGCGGAGACCTGACCACCCGACACCGCGGAGACCTGACCACCCGACACCGCGGAGACCTGACCACCCGACACCGCGGAGTCTTGAAAACCCGACACCGCAGAGACCCGACCACCCGACACCGCGGAGACCCGACCACCCGACACCGCGGAGACCCGACCACCCGACACCGCGGAGACCCGACCACCCGACACCGCGGAGACCCGACCACCCGACACCGCGGAGACCCGACCACCCGACACCGCGGAGACCCGACCACCCGACACCGCGGAGACCTGAAAGAGGTCTTACATGCCAAAATCTACCCGCATTTGGCAGGTGGAAGGTGGGGGTGTTAATTTTAGGCCCCGACAACAATACCACATCTACCATAGTAAGATTCTACGATACTCTGTCTACGATACTCCATGCTCCATGGGGAGAATATGAACCAGACTAATATTAGGTTCGATACTCCGCCTGCCACACTCCGCCTGCCACACTCAGCCTGCCACACTCAGTCTGCCACACTCAGTCTGCCACACTCAGTCTGCCACACTCAGTCTGCCACACTCAGCCTGCCACACTCAGCCTGCCACACTCAGCCTGCCACACTCAGCCTGCCACACTCAGCCTGCCACACTCAGTCTGCCACACTCAGTCTGCCACACTCAGTCTGCCACACTCAGTCTACCACACTCAGTCTACCACACTCAGTCTGCCACACTCAGTCTGCCACACTCAGCCTGCCACACTCAGCCTGCCACACTCAGCCTGCCACACTCAGTCTACCACACTCAGCCTGCCACACTCAGCCTGCCACACTCAGCCTGCCACACTCAGCCTGCCACACTCAGCCTGCCACACTCAGTCTACCACACTCAGTCTGCCACACTCAGTCTACCACACTCAGTCTACCACACTCAGTCTGCCACACTCAGTCTGCCACACTCAGCCTGCCACACTCAGCCTGCCACACTCAGTCTACCACACTCAGTCTGCCACACTCAGTCTACCACACTCAGTCTGCCACACTCAGCCTGCCACACTCAGTCTACCACACTCAGGTCTACCACACTCAGGTCTACCACACTCAGGTCTACCACACTCAGGTCTACCACACTCAGGTCTACCACACTCAGGTCTACCACACTCAGGTCTACCACACTCAGGTCTACCACACTCAGTCTGCCACACTCAGGTCTACCACACTCAGGTCTACCACACTCAGGTCTACCACACTCAGGTCTACCACACTCAGGTCTACCACACTCAGGTCTACCACACTCAGGTCTACCACACTCAGGTCTACCACACTCAGTCTACCACACTCAGCCTGCCACACTCAGGTCTACCACACTCAGGTCTACCACACTCAGGTCTACCACACTCAGGTCTACCACACTCAGGTCTACCACACTCAGTCTGCCACACTCAGTCTGCCACACTCAGTCTACCACACTCCGACTACGTTGTAACATCAGGACTGTTTTCATCAACAAATTCAGTCCTTAAATGTTCATGTTTTGTTTGCTTGCCATCATAGATGTACTGGAAATGTCCTGTCGTTCTCACTCTCAACCCTAAAGTAGATGTACTGGAAATGTCCTGTCGTTCTCACTCTCAACCCTAAAGTAGATGTACTGGAAATGTCCTGTCGTTCTCACTCTCAACCCTAAAGTAGATGTACTGGAAATGTCCTGTCGTTCTCACTCTCAACCCTAAAGTAGATGTACTGGAAATGTCCTGTCGTTCTCACTCTCAACCCTAAAGTAGATGTACTGGAAATGTCCTGTCGTTCTCACTCTCAACCCTAAAGTAGATGTACTGGAAATGTCCCGTCGTTCTCACTCTCAATCCTAAAGTAGATGTACTGGAAATGTCCTGTCGTTCTCACTCTCAACCCTAAAGTAGATGTGCTGGAAATGTCCTGTCGTTCTCACTCTCAACCCTAAAGTAGATGTACTGGAAATGTCCCGTCGTTCTCACTCTCAACCCTAAAGTAGATGTACTGGAAATGTCCTGTCGTTCTCACTCTCAACCCTAAAGTAGATGTACTGGAAATGTCCCGTCGTTCTCACTCTCAACCCTAAAGTAGATGTACTGGAAATGTCCTGTCGTTCTCACTCTCAACCCTAAAGTAGATGTACTGGAAATGTCCTCTCCTTACTTTCCTGCTCCTCCAGCGAAGGCCAGGCCAGAGGCGTTCATTCCAGCCAGGACGAAGTAGCCGTGCACCCCCGGTGTCTCCCCCATCAGACAGCGCATGTCTGGGGTGAACGACTCAGGACAGTTGACCAGCTGCTGGATCTCACACACTTCTAGTTCTGGCATCCTCCTCAACAAGGCTGACAGCATGGGCTCTACAGGGGGAGGGAGGGGGTAAGAGAGGGGGTTAGGTAGAGAAACACCTCGAACTACACCATCCTCCTCAACAGGGCTGACAGCATGGGCTCTTCAGGGGGAGGGAGGGGGTAAGAGAGGGGGTTAGGTAGAGAAACACCTCGAACTACACCATCCTCCTCAACAGGGCTGACAGCATGGGCTCTTCAGGGGGAGGGAGGGGGTAAGAGAGGGGGTTAGGTAGAGAAACACCTCGAACTACACCATCCTCCTCAACAGGGCTGACAGCATGGGCTCTACAGGGGGAGGGAGGGGGTAAGAGAGGGGGTAAGGTAGAGAAACACCTCGAACTACACCATCCTCCTCAACAGGGCTGACAGCATGGGTTCTACAGGGGGAGGGAGGAGGTGAGAGAGGGGGTAAGGTAGAGAAACACCTCTAACTACACCATCCTCCTCAACAGGGCTGACAGCATGGGCTCTTCAGGGGGAGGGAGGAGGTGAGAGAGGGGGTAAGGTAGAGAAACACCTCTAACTACACCATCCTCCTCAACAGGGCTGACAGCATGGGCTCTTCAGGGGGAGGGAGGAGGTGAGAGAGGGGGTAAGGTAGAGAAACACCTCTAACTACACCATCCTCCTCAACAGGGCTGACAGCATGGGCTCTTCAGGGGGAGGGAGGAGGTGAGAGAGGGGGTAAGGTAGAGAAACACCTCTAACTACACCATCCTCCTCAACAGGGCTGACAGCATGGGTTCTATAGGGGGGGTGAGAGAGGGGGTAAGAGAGGGGGTTAGGTAGAGACACTATGGACCGGTCAGTTACTATGGTATATAACCACCTCAAATAAACACAGTATATAACCAGTATGGGTTAGTTGGTACTGTATCAGTTGGTAAGAGTGTGCGCCAACATCATGGGTTCGATTCCCACTGGGGCCAACCCATACTGTCTCAGTTGGTAAGAGTGTGCGCCAACATCATGGGTTCGATTCCCACTGGGGCCAACCCATACTGTCTCAGTTGGTAAGAGTGTGCGCCAATATCATGGGTTCGATTCCCACTGGGGCCAACCCATACTGTCTCAGTTGGTAAGAGTGTACGCCAACATCATGGGTTCGATTCCCACTGGGGCCAACCCATACTGTCTCAGTTGGTAAGAGTGTGCGCCAACATCATGGGTTCGATTCCCACTGGGGCCAACCCATACTGTCTCAGTTGGTAAGAGTGTGCGCCAACATCATGGGTTCGATTCCTACTGGGGCCAACCCATACTGTCTCAGTTGGTAAGAGTGTACGCCAACATCATGGGTTCGATTCCCACTGGGGCCAACCCATACTGTCTCAGTTGGTAAGAGTGTGCGCCAACATCATGGGTTCGATTCCCACTGGGGCCAACCCATTTTAAAATGTATGCACTCACAAAGTCGCTGTGGAAAACAAAACTAAATGGACTCCGTGTTTTACAGTAGCCGTGGCAACATACACAGAATAGGGTGCCGTTATAGAACAATCACCCCCGTCTTTTACCGAAGTGGTCCCAGTCCTCCTGCATGGTCTGAATCTCCAGCTGGTTACGTCCCTCGGTGAAGATGGGTTTAGGGTTCTTCTCAAATCCTCCAGAGAGGACCCCTCCCTGCCATGCTCTCACATAGATCCTCCCGTCCATATCCATCACCACTAGAGAGAACACACAGAGATACACCGTTACAACACAGTCTAACCCTGACCCTAACCTCCAGACAGGACCCCTCCCTGCCACGCTCTCACATAGATCCTCCCGTCCATATCCATCACCACTAGAGAGAACACACAGAGATACACCGTTACAACACAGTCTAACCCTGACCCTAACCTCCAGACAGGACCCCTCCCTGCCACGCTCTCACATAGATCCTCCCGTCCATATCCATCACCACTAGAGAGAACACACAGAGATACACAGTTACAACACAGTCTAACCCTGACCCTAACCACCAGACAGGACAGAGTTCAGGCCAGCGGAGGCTCCTCAGAGGAGGAAGGGGAGGACCATCCCCCTCAGTGAATTTCATAAACATTTAAAATAGTAAAACATTAAAAAGGTTATCCCATTTAGATAAAACTACACAAAAAATATTTGCATGTTACCAAATCATTGATTAAAACACACCGTTTTGCAATGGTCACAGTAGCCTCAGCAGCACCATAGTGTAGCCGGAGGACAGCTAGTTTCCGTCCTCCTCTGGGCACATCGACTTCAAAACAAAACCTAGGAGGCTCATGGTTCTCACCCCCTTCCATAGACTTACACAGTAATTACGACAACTTCCGGAGGACGTTCTCCAACCTATGGATAGAGGAGGAGGAGGTAGTCTCACCTGGGGTTCTGGGCTATAGAGGAGGTAGACTCACCTGGGGTGCTGGGCTGTAGAGGAGGTAGACTCACCTGGGGTGCTGGGCTGTAGAGGAGGTAGACTCACCTGGGGTTCTGGGCTGTAGAGGAGGTAGACTCACCTGGGGTTCTGGGCTATAGAGGAGGTAGACTCACCTGGGGTGCTGGGCTGTAGAGGAGGTAGACTCACCTGGGGTTCTGGGCTGTAGAGGAGGTAGACTCACCTGGGGTTCTGGGCTGTAGAGGAGGTAGACTCACCTGGGGTGCTGGGCTATAGAGGAGGTAGTCTCACCTGGGGTTCTGGGCTATAGAGGAGGTAGACTCACCTGGGGTTCTGGGCTGTAGAGGAGGTAGACTCACCTGGGGTTCTGGGCTATAGAGGAGGTAGACTCACCTGGGGTTCTGGGCTGTAGAGGCTCTGAGAGGAGGTAGACTCACCTGGGGTTCTGGGCTATAGAGGAGGTAGACTCACCTGGGGTGCTGGGCTGTAGAGGAGGTAGACTCACCTGGGGTTCTGGGCTGTAGAGGCTCTGAGAGGAGGTAGACTCACCTGGGGTGCTGGGCTGTAGAGGAGGTAGACTCACCTGGGGTTCTGGGCTGTAGAGGAGGTAGACTCACCTGGGGTTCTGGGCTGTAGAGGAGGTAGACTCACCTGGGGTGCTGGGCTGTAGAGGAGGTAGTCTCACCTGGGGTGCTGGGCTGTAGAGGAGGTAGACTCACCTGGGGTGCTGGGCTGTAGAGGAGGTAGACTCACCTGGGGTGCTGGGCTGTAGAGGAGGTAGACTCACCTGGGGTTCTGGGCTGTAGAGGAGGTAGACTCACCTGGGGTGCTGGGCTGTAGAGGCTCTGAGAGGAGGTAGTCTCACCTGGGGTGCTGGGCTGTAGAGGAGGTAGACTCACCTGGGGTTCTGGGCTGTAGAGGTAGACTCACCTGGGGTGCTGGGCTGTAGAGGAGGTAGACTCACCTGGGGTTCTGGGCTGTAGAGGAGGTAGACTCACCTGGGGTGCTGGGCTATAGAGGAGGTAGACTCACCTGGGGTTCTGGGCTATAGAGGAGGTAGACTCACCTGGGGTGCTGGGCTATAGAGGAGGTAGACTCACCTGGGGTTCTGGGCTGTAGAGGAGGTAGACTCACCTGGGGTGCTGGGCTGTAGAGGCTCTGAGAGGAGGTAGACTCACCTGGGGTGCTGGGCTGTAGAGGCTCTGAGAGGAGGTAGACTCACCTGGGGTGCTGGGCTATAGAGGAGGTAGACTCACCTGGGGTTCTGGGCTGTAGAGGAGGTAGACTCACCTGGGGTGCTGGGCTGTAGAGGAGGTAGACTCACCTGGGGTGCTGGGCTGGAGAGGCTCTGAGAGGAGGTAGACTCACCTGGGGTGCTGGGCTGTAGAGGAGGTAGACTCACCTGGGGTGCTGGGCTATAGAGGAGGTAGACTCACCTGGGGTTCTGGGCTGTAGAGGAGGTAGACTCACCTGGGGTGCTGGGCTGTAGAGGAGGTAGACTCACCTGGGGTTCTGGGCTATAGAGGAGGTAGACTCACCTGGGGTGCTGGGCTGTAGAGGAGGTAGACTCACCTGGGGTTCTGGGCTGTAGAGGAGGTAGACTCACCTGGGGTTCTGGGCTGTAGAGGAGGTAGACTCACCTGGGGTTCTGGGCTATAGAGGAGGTAGACTCACCTGGGGTGCTGGGCTGTAGAGGAGGTAGACTCACCTGGGGTGCTGGGCTGTAGAGGAGGTAGACTCACCTGGGGTGCTGGGCTATAGAGGAGGTAGACTCACCTGGGGTGCTGGGCTGTAGAGGCTCTGAGAGGAGGTAGACTCACCTGGGGTGCTGGGCTATAGAGGAGGTAGACTCACCTGGGGTTCTGGGCTGTAGAGGAGGTAGACTCACCTGGGGTGCTGGGCTGTAGAGGAGGTAGACTCACCTGGGGTGCTGGGCTGTAGAGGCTCTGAGAGGAGGTAGACTCACCTGGGGTTCTGGGCTGTAGAGGAGGTAGACTCACCTGGGGTTCTGGGCTATAGAGGAGGTAGACTCACCTGGGGTTCTGGGCTGTAGAGGAGGTAGACTCACCTGGGGTGCTGGGCTGTAGAGGAGGTAGACTCACCTGGGGTTCTGGGCTATAGAGGAGGTAGACTCACCTGGGGTGCTGGGCTGGAGAGGAGGTAGACTCACCTGGGGTTCTGGGCTATAGAGGAGGTAGACTCACCTGGGGTGCTGGGCTGTAGAGGAGGTAGACTCACCTGGGGTTCTGGGCTGGAGAGGAGGTAGACTCACCTGGGGTTCTGGGCTATAGAGGAGGTAGACTCACCTGGGGTTCTGGGCTATAGAGGAGGTAGACTCACCTGGGGTTCTGGGCTATAGAGGAGGTAGACTCACCTGGGGTGCTGGGCTGTAGAGGAGGTAGACTCACCTGGGGTTCTGGGCTGTAGAGGAGGTAGACTCACCTGGGGTTCTGGGCTGTAGAGGCTCTGGTAGAGGTTTGGAGAGCAGGTAGAAGTGTTCACATCCATGGAGAGGAACAGACACCTTGGTCTCACTGGCCTGGCCCAGCTCATACGCCCACTGTAGAACATACATAGGACAGTTATAACACATCATATAGCATTCATAAACCCCTATGATATGAGCACTTCTAGAAACTTCAGAGACAGCTAGTTACAACACTTCACTGGCCTGGTCCAGGTCCTACACCCAGAGAGTCTTTAGATTAGATACAACACTGGCCTGGTCCAGCTCCTACACCCAGAGAGTCTTTAGATTAGATACAACACTGGCCTGGTCCAGCTCCTACACCCAGAGAGTCTTTAGATTAGATACAACACTGGCCTGGTCCAGCTCCTACACCCAGAGAGTCTTTAGATTAGATACAACACTGGCCTGGTCCAGCTCCTACACCCAGAGAGTCTTTAGATTAGATACAACACTGGCCTGGTCCAGCTCCTACACCCAGAGAGTCTTTATATTAGATACAACACTGGCCTGGTTCAGCTCCTACACCCAGAGAGTCTTTAGATTAGATACAACACTGGCCTGGTCCAGCTCTTACACCCAGAGAGTCTTTAGATTAGATACAACACTGGCCTGGTCCAGCTCCTACACCCAGAGAGTCTTTAGATTAGATACAACACTGGCCTGGTCCAGCTCCTACACCCAGAGAGTCTTTAGATTAGATACAACACTGGCCTGGTCCAGCTCCTACACCCAGAGAGTCTTTAGATTAGATACAACACTGGCCTGGTCCAGCTCCTACACCCAGAGAGTCTTTAGATTAGATACAACACTGGCCTGGTCCAGCTCCTACACCCAGAGAGTCTTTAGATTAGATACAACACTGGCCTGGTCCAGCTCCTACACCCAGAGAGTCTTTAGATTAGATACAACACTGGCCTGGTCCAGCTCCTACACCCAGAGAGTCTTTAGATTAGATACAACACTGGCCTGGTCCAGCTCCTACACCCAGAGAGTCTTTAGATTAGATACAACACTGGCCTGGTCCAGCTCCTACACCCAGAGAGTCTTTAGATTAGATACAACACTGGCCTGGTCCAGCTCCTACACCCAGAGAGTCTTTAGATTAGATACAACACTGGCCTGGTCCAGCTCCTACACCCAGAGAGTCTTTAGATTAGATACAACACTGGCCTGGTCCAGCTCCTACACCCAGAGAGTCTTTAGATTAGATACAACACTGGCCTGGTCCAGCTCCTACACCCAGAGAGTCTTTAGATTAGATACAACACTGGCCTGGTCCAGCTCCTACACCCAGAGAGTCTTTAGATTAGATACAACACTGGCCTGGTCCAGCTCCTACACCCAGAGAGTCTTTAGATTAGATACAACACTGGCCTGGTCCAGCTCCTACACCCAGAGAGTCTTTAGATTAGATACAACACTGGCCTGGTCCAGCTCCTACACCCAGAGAGTCTTTAGATTCGATACAACACTGGCCTGGTCCAGCTCCTACACCCAGAGAGTCTTTAGATTCGATACAACACTGGCCTGGTCCAGCTCCTACACCCAGAGAGTCTTTAGATTAGATACAACACTGGCCTGGTCCAGCTCCTACACCCAGAGAGTCTTTAGATTAGATACAACACTGGCCTGGTCCAGCTCCTACACCCAGAGAGTCTTTATATTAGATACAACACTGGCCTGGTCCAGCTCCTACACCCAGAGAGTCTTTATATTAGATACAACACTGGCCTGGTCCAGCTCCTACACCCAGAGAGTCTTTAGATTAGATACAACACTGGCCTGGTCCAGCTCCTACACCCAGAGAGTCTTTAGATTAGATACAACACTGGCCTGGTCCAGCTCCTACACCCAGAGAGTCTTTAGATTAGATACAACACTGGCCTGGTCTAGCTCCTACACCCAGAGAGTCTTTAGATTAGATACAACACTGGCCTGGTCCAGCTCCTACACCCAGAGAGTCTTTAGATTAGATACAACACTGGCCTGGTCCAGCTCCTACACCCAGAGAGTCTTTAGATTAGATACAACACTGGCCTGGTCCAGCTCCTACACCCAGAGAGTCTTTAGATTAGATACAACACTGGCCTGGTCCAGCTCCTACACCCAGAGAGTCTTTAGATTAGATACAACACTGGCCTGGTCCAGCTCCTACACCCAGAGAGTCTTTAGATTAGATACAACACTGGCCTGGTCCAGCTCCTACACCCAGAGAGTCTTTAGATTAGATACAACACTGGCCTGGTCCAGCTCCTACACCCAGAGAGTCTTTAGATTAGATACAACACTGGCCTGGTCCAGCTCCTACACCTAGAGAGTCTTTATATTAGATACAACACTGGCCTGGTCCAGCTCCTACACCCAGAGAGTCTTTAGATTAGAAACCTCAGAGACAGCTAGTTACAACACTTCATATACAGCATGATTGTGTCCCAAATGGTTCCTTATTCTAGTGCACTAAATAGGACCCATCCTATCATTCATAACGCGTTATGAAACCTTAGAGATCAGTTGGGCTGAAGAGAGCTGTCTAGCTGTTAACTGTCTAAAGACTAGTGGAGGGAGAGACCCCATGTCATTTACAGTCACACACACACACACACACACACACACACACACACACACACACACACACACATATATAATGGATAGAGAGAGGTTCACCTGTCCTGCACAGTTGACAAAGTATTCACACTCGATGGCTCCTCTGTCCGTCTCCACCGCTGTCACATGTCCCTTCTCCATCAGAACATGGTTGACTGTGGTGCGCTCATGGATCTGGACTCCTGGAGATCAGAACATGGTTAACTGTGGTGGATCTGGACTCCTGGAGATCAGAACATGGTTAACTGTGGTGGATCTGGGCTCCTGGAGATCAGAACATGGTTAACTGTGGTGGATCTGGACTCCTGGAGATCAGAACATGGTTAACTGTGGTGGATCTGGACTCCTGGAGATCAGAACATGGTTAACTGTGGTGGATCTGGACTCCTGGAGATCAGAACATGGTTAACTGTGGTGGATCTGGACTCCTGGAGATCAGAACATGGTTAACTGTGGTGGATCTGGACTCCTGGAGATCAGAACATGGTTAACTGTGGTGGATCTGGACTCCTGGAGATCAGAACATGGTTAACTGTGGTGGATCTGGACTCCTGGAGATCAGAACATGGTTAACTGTGGTGGATCTGGGCTCCTGGAGATCAGAACATGGTTAACTGTGGTGGATCTGGGCTCCTGGAGATCAGAACATGGTTAACTGTGGTGGATCTGGACTCCTGGAGATCAGAACATGGTTAACTGTGGTGGATCTGGACTCCTGGAGATCAGAACATGGTTAACTGTGGTGGATCTGGACTCCTGGAGATCAGAACATGGTTAACTGTGGTGGATCTGGGCTCCTGGAGATCAGAACATGGTTAACTGTGGTGGATCTGGGCTCCTGGAGATCAGAACATGGTTAACTGTGGTGGATCTGGACTCCTGGAGATCAGAACATGGTTAACTGTGGTGGATCTGGACTCCTGGAGATCAGAACATGGTTAACTGTGGTGGATCTGGACTCCTGGAGATCAGAACATGGTTAACTGTGGAGGATCTGGGCACCTGGAGATCAGAACATGGTTAACTGTGGTGGATCTGGACTCCTGGAGATCAGAACATGGTTGACTGTGGTGGATCTGGGCTCCTGGAGATCAGAACATGGTTAACTGTGGTGGATCTGGGCTCCTGGAGATCAGAACATGGTTAACTGTGGAGGATCTGGGCACCTGGAGATCAGAACATGGTTAACTGTGGTGGATCTGGACTCCTGGAGATCAGAACATGGTTAACTGTGGTGGATCTGGACTCCTGGAGATCAGAACATGGTTAACTGTGGTGGATCTGGGCTCCTGGAGATCAGAACATGGTTAACTGTGGAGGATCTGGGCACCTGGAGATCAGAACATGGTTAACTGTGGTGGATCTGGGCTCCTGGAGATCAGAACATGGTTAACTGTGGTGGATCTGGACTCCTGGAGATCAGAACATGTCAAACAGTTGAAGTCAGAAGTTTACATACACCTTAACCAAATGCATTTAAACTCAGTTTCTCACAATTCATGATATTTAATCTGTTAGGATCACCACTTTATTTTAAGAATGTGAAATGTCAGAATAATAGTAGAGAGAATGATTTATTTCAGCTTTTATTTCTTTCATCACATTCCCAGTGGTTCAGAAGTTTACATACACTCAATTGATATTTGGTATCATTGCCTTTAAATTGTTTAACTTGGGTCAACATTTCAGGTAGCTTTCCACAATAAGTTGGGTGAATTCTGGCTGATTCCTCCTGACAGAGCTGGTGTAACTGAGTCAGGTTTGTAGGCCTCCTGACAGAGCTGGTGTAACTGAGTCAGGTTTGTAGGCCTCCTGACAGAGCTGGTGTAACTGAGTCAGGTTTGTAGGCCTCCTGACAGAGCTGGTGTAACTGAGTCAGGTTTGTAGGCCTCCTTGCTCGCACACGCTTTTTCAGTTCTGCCCACAGATTTTCTATATGATTGAGGTCAAGGCTTTGTGATGGCCACTCCAATACCTTCACTTTGCTGTCCTTAAGCCATTTTGACACAACTTTGGATGTATGCTTGGGGTCATTGTCCATTTGGAAGACCCATTTGCGACCAAGCTTTAACTTCCTGACTGATGTCTTGAGATGTTGCTTCAATATATCCACATAATTTGACTTGTGTCATGCACAAAGTAGATGTCCTAACAGACTTGCCAAAACTATAGTTTGCTAACAAAACATTTGTGGAGTGGTTGAAAAATGAGTTTTAATGACTCCAACCTAAGTGTATGTAAATGTCCAACTTCAACTGTACATGTTTTCATGTAGAAAGGTACAATGTGATCAAACATGACAAACACTATCAATAGTTCATCGTGAGTTTGATTGGAGTAGCATGATGGCAAATTAGCCAAAGAGATGCCCCCTGGGCACTGACGAACTCACTCTGCTTGGCAGGCAACACCCTGGCCCCTTGACAGGCCACACCTTGGCCCCTTGGCAGGCCACACCCTGGCCCGTTGGCAGGCCACACCCTGGCCCGTTGGCAGGCCACACCCGGGCCCTTGACAGGCCACACCCTGGCAGGCCACACCTTCGACCTTGGCAGGCCACACCTTCGACCTTTCCTACAGAAGCCTTGCTTTCTGGCTTCATTACATTCTAACTGATGGTGAAACCACATGGTTGTAACTTTCTATTGAAACCTCCACTACAGATAGGCTTGCAAAAATTGCAGGATTCTTCCTAAAATGCAGTTTTTCCAGAAATCCCGGTTGGAAAATTCCCCCAAATCAGGATGGAACAAGCAGGAAATCTAGAATCATCCAATCAGGATTTCTGGAAAACCTGGGCATTTTAGGCTTGCAGGCCGAACAATAGTCCATCCTTGGTTTTACTGTCTCACCGTGTCCGACTGCTGCTGTGGCGAGGGCGTGGTTGACGTCAGGCGGTGACACCACGGCATCCCCCGGCAGGTGGAGCGCCCCCACTAGGTCATGAATATTCACCAGGGGGTGGAGCTTGGACACCTCTTTGGGTTTAATTACGTTACAGGGGATCCCCATCACACTGAGGAAGGAGGAGAGAGAGGAGGGAGGAGGAGAGAGAGGAGAGAGGAGAGAGAGGAGGAGAGAGAAGGGAGGGGAGGGAGGAGAGAGAGAGGAGGAGGAGAGAGGGGAGGGGAGGGAGGAGAGAGAGGGGAGGGAGGGAGGAGAGAGGGAGGAGGAGAGAGGTTAGGGAGAGACTGGACCAGAGAGAGTACTGGGCTATAATTCAGACCAGAGGAGAGGGTCAGGGAGGGACTGGACCAGAGAGAGTACTGGGCTATAATTCAGACCAGAGGAGAGGGTCAGGGAGGGACTGGACCAGAGAGAGTACTGAGCTGTAATTCAGACCAGAGGAGAGGGTCAGGGAGGGACTGGACCAGAGAGAGTACTGGGCTGTAATTCAGACCAGAGGAGAGGCAGGGTCAGGGAGGGACTGGACCAGAGAGAGTACTGAGCTATAATTCAGACCAGAGGAGAGGGTCAGGGAGGGACTGGATCAGAGAGAGTACTGGGCTATAATTCAGACCAGAGGGGAGGCAGGGTCAGGGAGGGGAGGGAAGAGAAGGGTTAGGGAGGGACTGGACCAGAGAGAGTACTGAGCTATAATTCAGACCAGAGGAGAGGGTCAGGGAGAGACTGGATCAGAGAGAGTACTGGGCTATAATTCAGACCAGAGGAGAGGGTCAGGGAGGGACTGGATCAGAGAGAGTACTGGGCTATAATTCAGACCAGAGGGGAGGCAGGGTCAGGGAGGGGAGGGAAGAGAAGGGTTAGGGAGGGACTGGACCAGAGAGAGTACTGAGCTATAATTCAGACCAGAGGAGAGGGTCAGGGAGGGACTGGATCAGAGAGAGTACTGGGCTATAATTCAGACCAGAGGAGAGGGTCAGGGAGGGACTGGATCAGAGAGAGTACTGGGCTATAATTCAGACCAGAGGAGAGGGTCAGGGAGAGACTGGACCAGAGAGAGTACTGGGCTATAATTCAGACCAGAGGAGAGGGTCAGGGAGAGACTGGACCAGAGAGAGTACTGGGCAATAATTCAGACCAGAGGGGAGGGTCAGGGAGGGACTGGATCAGAGAGAGTACTGGGCTATAATTCAGACCAGAGGAGAGGGTCAGGGAGGGACTGGATCAGAGAGAGTACTGGGCTATAATTCAGACCAGAGGAGAGGGTCAGGGAGAGACTGGACCAGAGAGAGTACTGGGCTATAATTCAGACCAGAGGAGAGGGTCAGGGAGAGACTGGACCAGAGAGAGTACTGGGCTATAATTCAGACCAGAGGAGAGGGTCAGGGAGGGGAGGGAAGAGAAGGATTAGGGAGGGACTGGACCAGAGAGAGTACTGGGCTATAATTCAGACCAGAGGAGAGGGTCAGGGAGGGACTGGATCAGAGAGAGTACTGGGCTATAATTCAGACCAGAGGAGAGGGTCAGGGAGGGACTGGACCAGAGAGAGTACTGGGCTATAATTCAGACCAGAGGAGAGGGTCAGGGAGGGACTGGACCAGAGAGAGTACTGGGCTGTAATTCAGACCAGAGGAGAGGGTCAGGGAGGGACTGGACCAGAGAGAGTACTGGGCTATAATTCAGACCAGAGGAGAGGGTCAGGGAGGGACTGGACCAGAGAGAGTACTGGGCTGTAATTCAGACCAGAGGAGAGGCAGGGTCAGGGAGGGACTGGACCAGAGAGAGTACTGAGCTATAATTCAGACCAGAGGAGAGGGTCAGGGAGGGACTGGATCAGAGAGAGTACTGGGCTATAATTCAGACCAGAGGGGAGGCAGGGTCAGGGAGGGGAGGGAAGAGAAGGGTTAGGGAGGGACTGGACCACAGAGAGTACTGAGCTATAATTCAGACCAGAGGAGAGGGTCAGGGAGAGACTGGATCAGAGAGAGTACTGGGCTATAATTCAGACCAGAGGAGAGGGTCAGGGAGGGACTGGATCAGAGAGAGTACTGGGCTATAATTCAGACCAGAGGGGAGGCAGGGTCAGGGAGGGGAGGGAAGAGAAGGGTTAGGGAGGGACTGGACCAGAGAGAGTACTGAGCTATAATTCAGACCAGAGGAGAGGGTCAGGGAGGGACTGGATCAGAGAGAGTACTGGGCTATAATTCAGACCAGAGGAGAGGGTCAGGGAGGGACTGGATCAGAGAGAGTACTGGGCTATAATTCAGACCAGAGGAGAGGGTCAGGGAGAGACTGGACCAGAGAGAGTACTGGGCTATAATTCAGACCAGAGGAGAGGGTCAGGGAGAGACTGGACCAGAGAGAGTACTGGGCTATAATTCAGACCAGAGGAGAGGGTCAGGGAGGGGAGGGAAGAGAAGGATTAGGGAGGGACTGGACCAGAGAGAGTACTGGGCTATAATTCAGACCAGAGGAGAGGGTCAGGGAGGGACTGGATCAGAGAGAGTACTGGGCTATAATTCAGACCAGAGGAGAGGCAGGGTCAGGGAGAGACTGGACCAGAGAGAGTACTGGGCTATAATTCAGACCAGAGGAGAGGGTCAGGGAGGGGAGGGAAGAGAAGGATTAGGGAGGGACTGGACCAGAGAGAGTACTGAGCTATAATTCAGACCAGAGGAGAGGGTCAGGGAGGGACTGGATCAGAGAGAATACTGAGCTGTAATTCAGACCAGAGGAGAGGGTCAGGGAGGGGAGGGAAGAGAAGGGTTAGGGAGGGACTGGATCAGAGAGAGTACTGAGCTATAATTCAGACCAGAGGAGAGGGTCAGGGAGGGGAGGGAAGGGTTAGGGAGGGACTGGATCAGAGAGAGTACTGAGCTTTAATTCAGACCAGAGGAGAGGGTCAGGGAGGGGAGGGAAGAGAAGGATTAGGAAGGGACTGGATCAGAGAGAGTACTGAGCTATAATTCAGACCAGAGGAGAGGGTCAGGGAGGGACTGGACCAGAGAGAATACTGAGCTGTAATTCAGACCAGAGGAGAGGGTCAGGGAGGGGAGGGAAGAGAAGGGTTAGGGAGGGACTGGATCAGAGAGAGTACTGAGCTTTAATTCAGACCAGAGGAGAGGGTCAGGGAGGGGAGGGAAGAGAAGGATTAGGGAGGGACTGGACCAGAGAGAATACTGAGCTTTAATTCAGACCAGAGGAGAGGGTCAGGGAGGGGAGGGAAGAGAAGGGTTAGGGAGGGACTGGATCAGAGAGAGTACTGAGCTTTAATTCAGACCAGAGGAGAGGGTCAGGGAGGGGAGGGAAGAGAAGGATTAGGGAGGGACTGGACCAGAGAGAATACTGAGCTTTAATTCAGACCAGAGGAGAGGGTCAGGGAGGGGAGGGAAGAGAAGGGTTAGGGAGGGACTGGATCAGAGAGAGTACTGAGCTGTAATTCAGACCAGAGGAGAGGGTCAGGGAGGGACTGGACCAGAGAGAGTACTGAGCTTTAATTCAGACCAGAGGAGAGGGTCAGGGAGGGGAGGGAAGAGAAGGGTTAGGGAGGGACTGGATCAGAGAGAGTACTGAGCTGTAATTCAGACCAGAGGAGAGGGTCAGGGAGGGGAGGGAAGAGAAGGATTAGGGAGGGACTGGATCAGAGAGAGTACTGAGCTGTAATTCAGACCAGAGGAGAGGGTCAGGGAGGGGAGGGAAGAGAAGGATTAGGGAGGGACTGGATCAGAGAGAGTAATGGGCTATAATTCAGACCAGAGGAGAGGGTCAGGGAGAGACTGGATCAGAGAGAGTAATGGGCTATAATTCAGACCAGAGGGGAGGCAGGGTCAGGGAGAGACTGGACCAGAGAGAGTACTGGGCTATAATTCAGACCAGAGGGGAGGGTCAGGGAGGGACTGGACCAGAGAGAGTAATGGGCTATAATTCAGACCAGAGGAGAGGGTCAGGGAGGGACTGGACCAGAGAGAGTACTGGGCTATAATTCAGACCAGAGGAGAGGGTCAGGGAGGGACTGGATCAGAGAGAGTACTGGGCTATAATTCAGACCAGAGGAGAGGCAGGGTCAGGGAGGGGAGGGAAGAGAAGGGTTAGGGAGGGACTGGATCAGAGAGAGTAATGGGCTATAATTCAGACCAGAGGGGAGGGTCAGGGAGAGACTGGATCAGAGAGAGTAATGGGCTATAATTCAGACCAGAGGAGAGGGTCAGGGAGGGGAGGGAAGAGAAGGGTTAGGGAGGGACTGGACCAGAGAGAGTACTGGGCTATAATTCAGACCAGAGGAGAGGGTCAGGGAGGGACTGGACCAGAGAGAGTACTGGGCTATAATTCAGACCAGAGGAG
>NC_088213.1:6329978-6397478 GCF_036934945.1 Oncorhynchus masou masou | reverse complement strand
CCAAAACAACTGGCTAAAACACAATCAGAAGACAGACCACACAGCAAAGACATGTTCATAAACCCATTTAGGTATGTTGAAACAGAGTGGAACTGTACTGCAGAGAGCAGGAGAGGCAAACTAATCAGCTTCCAGAGACATTCACTGATAAGGAGTTAGTACAAATGGAGCAGAACTCAGGCTAGAGTCATACTGTAGGCGTGTTAGTACAAATGTAAATGGAGCAGAACTCAGGCTAGAGTCATACTGTAGGCGTGTTAGTACAAATGGAGTGGAACTCAGGCTAGAGTCATACTGTAGGCATGTTAGTACAAATGGAGTGGAACTCAGGCTAGAGTCATACTGTAGGCATGTTAGTACAAATGGAGTGGAACTCAGGCTAGAGCCATACTGTAGGCATGTTACTACAAATGGAGTGGAACTCAGGCTAGAGTCATACTGTAGGCGTGTTAGTACAAATGGAGTGGAACTCAGGCTAGAGTCATACTGTAGGCGTGTTAGTACAAATGGAGTGGAACTCAGGCTAGAGCCATACTGTAGGCATGTTAGTACAAATGGAGTGGAACTCAGGCTAGATCCATACTGTAGGCATGTTAGTACAAATGGAGCAGAACTCAGGCTAGTCATAGTGTAGGCATGTTAGTACAAATGGAGCAGAACTCAGGCTAGTCATAGTGTAGGCATGTTAGTACAAATGGAGTGGAACTCAGGCTAGTCATACTGTAGGCGTGTTAGTACAAATGGATTGGAACTCAGGCTAGTCATACTGTAGGCATGTTAGTACAAATGGAGCAGAACTCAGGCTAGTCATAGTGTAGGCATGTTAGTACAAATGGAGCAGAACTCAGGCTAGTCATAGTGTAGGCATGTTAGTACAAATGGAGTGGAACTCAGGCTAGTCATACTGTAGGCATGTTAGTACAAATGGATTGGAACTCAGGCTAGTCATACTGTAGGCATGTTAGTACAAATGGATTGGAACTCAGGCTAGTCATAGTGTAGGCATGTTAGTACAAATGGAGTGGAACTCAGGCTAGTCATACTGTAGGCATGTTAGTACAAATGGATTGGAACTCAGGCTAGTCATACTGTAGGCATGTTAGTACAAATGGATTGGAACTCAGGCTAGTCATAGTGTAGGCATGTTAGTACAAATGGAGTGGAACTCGGGCTAGTCATAGTGTAGAAGTCCATCCCACCTGTCTTGACCCCAGTCTCCTCCTCCAGGTGTTCATACAGGGAGTTGGAGTAGTCAGCCATTTTACACTCAATAGAGATGGGCTTGGCCACGCTGACGATCCCAGCACACAGCCTGGTGGTGCCAGCACCTAGCCTAGCACACAGAGAGATGAGGACAACATGGTTAGGTACAGCACCTAGCCTAGCACACAGAGAGATGAGGACAACATGGTTAGGTACAGCACCTAGCCTAGCACACAGAGAGATGAGGACAACATGGTTAGGTACAGCACCTAGCCTAGCACACAGAGAGATGAGGACAACATGGTTAGGTACAGCACCGAGCCTAGCACACAGAGAGATGAGGACAACATGGTTAGGTACAGCACCGAGCCTAGCACACAGAGAGATGAGGACAACATGGTTAGGTACAGCACCTAGCCTAGCACACAGAGAGATGAGGACAACATGGTTAGGATGAAGACTCTCAACCTGTCTTCATCATAAGGGAGGTTTCTGAGTCAAAGGTGAACAAGGTGATTAGCTCACTAAAGAACTCTAAAGCCAAAGATGTGTTTGGGATGGACTCTACCTTTCTTAAAAACTACAAAGAGTCACTCATTGGCCCCATTACTAAGGTCACCAACACATCTATTGGTCTCGGTGTGTTTCCAAGGGTATGGAAGTCGGCCATAATAACGGCCATCTTTAAATCAGGCGACCCTGCTGACGTGAGTAACTACAGGCCCATTAGTATACTACCTGTGGTGTCAAAGGTTGTTGAAAAGTGTGTAACAGAACAACTGATTGCCCACCTCAACAACAGCCCTTTCACATTACACTCCATGCAGTTTGGCTTCAGAGCGAAACACTCCACAGAAACGGCCAACTGCTTTCTTCTGGAAAATGTGAAGTCCAAGATGGACAAAGGGGTGCTGTTGGGGCTGTGTTTCTGGACCTAAGGAAGGCTTTTGATACTGTTAACCATGAGATTCTCATCACAAAATTGTCCAAGTTCAACTTTTCCCCTGATGCCTTGAGATGGATGAAATCATACCTTGAAGGCAGAACTCAGTGTGTCAGAGTGAGCAATGAGCTGTCGCCCTATCGTAGCTATGATGTGGGCGTGCCCCAAGGGTCAATACTGGGGCCCCTCCTGTTCAGCCTGTACATTAATGATCTGCCTTCTGTCTGTACTGGGTCTGAAGTTCAAATGTATGCAGATGATACAGTGATATATGTGCATGCAAAGAGCAAACAACAAGCTGCACAAGAACTCACTACTGTAATGGTCCAGGTTACAAAGTGGCTCAGTGACTCGTGTTTGCATCTCAATATGAAAAAAACTGTTTTCATGTTCTTCACAAAGAGGGCAACAGATGCTACTGAGCCAGATGTCTATGTGTCAGGGGAGAAGCTCCAGGTGGTATCCGATTTTAAGTACCTTGGCATCATACTTGATTCCAACCTCTCTTTTAAAAAGCATGTGAAAAAGGTAATTCAAATAACTAAATTCAACCTAGCTAATTTCCGATTTATACGAAATTGTTTGACTACAGAGGTAGCAAAACTGTACTTCAACTCTATGATACTCCCCCACTTAACATACTGCTTGACTAGTTGGGCCCAAGCTTGCTGTACAACATTAAACCCTATTCAGTCTGTCTACAAACAGGCTCTCAAAGTGCTTGATAGGAAGCCCAATAGCCATCATCATTGTCACATCATTAGAAAGCATGAGCTCTTGAGTTGGGAAAATCTTGTGCAATACACCGACGCATGTCTTGTATTCAAGATCCTTAATGGCCTGGCTCCCCCTCCACTCAATATTTTTGTTAAACAGAAAACCCAGACATATGGCAGCAGATCCACAAGGTCTGCCATGAGAGGTGACTGTATAGTTCCCCTAAGGAAAAGCACCTTTAGTAAATCTGCATTCTCTGTGAGAGCTTCCCATGTCTGGAATACACTGCCATCAGACACACATAACTGCACCACATATCACACTTTCACAAAATGCTTGAAGACATGGCTAAAAGTCAATCAGATTTGTGAACATGGTCCCTAGCTGTGTGTTGCCGCTTTCCATGTTGTCTGTTGTCTGTAGCTTGTGAGGTGTGGAAACACTTTGTTGCTTTTATGAATTTTGTCTTGCTGCTTTTTGCTCTATGTTGCTCTGTCCGTATGCTACGTCTTGCTTGTCCTATGTTGCTATGTCTTGCTTGTTCTATGTTGCTATTGTCTATATTGTAATTGTTTTTAATAACCTGCCCAGGAACTGCGGTTGAAAATTAGCCGGCTGGCTAAAACCAGCACTTTTACTGAAACGTTGATTAATGTGCACTGTCCCTGTAAAAATAAAATAAACTCAAACAAACCTAGCCTAGCACACAGAGAGATGAGGACAACATGGTTAGGTACAGCACCTAGCCTAGCACACAGAGAGATGAGGACAACATGGTTAGGTACAGCACCTAGCCTAACACAGAGATGAGGACAACATGGTTAGGTACAGCACCTAGCCTAGCACACAGATAGATGAGGACAACATGGTTAGGTACAGCACCTAGCCTAGCACACAGAGAGATGAGGACAACATGGTTAGGTACAGCACCTAGCCTAACACAGAGATGAGGACAACATGGTTAGGTACAGCACCTAGCCTTGCACACAGATAGATGAGGACAACATGGTTAGGTACAGCACCTAGCCTAGCACACAGAGAGATGAGGACAACATGGTTAGGTACAGCACCTAGCCTAGCACACAGAGAGATGAGGACAACATGGTTAGGTACAGCACCTAGCCTAGCACACAGAGATATGAGGACAACATGGTTAGGTACAGCACCTAGCCTAGCACACAGAGAGATGAGGACAACATGGTTAGGTACAGCACCTAGCCTAACACAGAGAGATGAGGACAACATGGTTAGGTACAGCACCTAGCCTAGCACACAGAGAGATGAGGACAACATGGTTAGGTACAGCACCTAGCCTAACACACAGAGAGATGAGGACAACATGGTTAGGTAACACCCAGCCTGGTGGTACCAGCACCCAGCCTAACACCCAGCCTGGTGGTACCAGCACCCAGCCTAACACCCAGCCTGGTGGTACCAGCACCCAGCCTAACACCCAGCCTAACACCCAGCCTGGTGGTACCAGCACCCAGCCTAACACCCAGCCTGGTGGTACCAGCACCCAGCCTAACACCCAGCCTAACACCCAGCCTGGTGGTACCAGCACCCAGCCTAACACCCAGCCTGGTGGTGCCAGCACCCAGCCTGGTGGTACCAGCACCCAGCCTAACACCCAGCCTGGTGGTACCAGCACCCAGCCTGGTGGTACCAGCACCCAGCCTAACACCCAGCCTGGTGGTACCAGCACCCAGCCTAACACCCAGCCTGGTGGTACCAGCACCCAGCCTAACACTCAGCCTGGTGGTACCAGCACCCAGCCTAACACCCAGCCTGGTGGTACCAGCACCCAGCCTAACACCCAGCCTGGTGGTACCAGCACCCAGTCTAACACCCAGCCTGGTGGTACCAGCACCCAGCCTAACACCCAGCCTGGTGGTACCAGCACCCAGCCTAACACCCAGCCTGGTGGTAGCAGCACCCAGTCTAACACCCAGCCTGGTGGTACCAGCACCCAGCCTAACACCCAGCCTGTGGTACCAGCACCCAGCCTAACACCCAGCCTGGTGGTACCAGCACCCAGCCTAACACCCAGCCTGGTGGTACCAGCACCCAGCCTAACACCCAGCCTGGTGGTGCCAGCACTCAGCCTAACACCCAGCCTGGTGGTACCAGCACCCAGCCTGGTGGTACCAGCACCCAGCCTAACACCCAGCCTGGTGGTACCAGCACCCAGCCTAACACCCAGCCTGGTGGTACCAGCACCCAGCCTAACACCCAGCCTGGTGGTACCAGCACCCAGCCTAACACCCAGCCTAACACCCAGCCTGGTGGTACCAGCACCCAGCCTGGAGGTGCCAGCACCCAGCCTGGTGGTGCCAGCACCCAGCCTAACACCCAGCCTAACACCCAGCCTGGTGGTACCAGCACCCAGCCTAACACCCAGCCTGTGGTACCAGCACCCAGCCTAACACCCAGCCTGGTGGTACCAGCACCCAGCCTAACACTCAGCCTGGTGGTACCAGCACCCAGCCTAACACCCAGCCTGGTGGTACCAGCACCCAGCCTAACACCCAGCCTGGTGGTACCAGCACCCAGCCTAACACCCAGCCTGGTGGTACCAGCACTCAGCCTAACACTCAGCCTAACACCCAGCCTAACACCCAGCCTAACACCCAGCCTGGTGGTACCAGCACCCAGCCTGGTGGTACCAGCACCCAGCCTAACACCCAGCCTGGTGGTACCAGCACCCAGCCTAACACCCAGCCTGGTGGTACCAGAACCCAGCCTAACACCCAGCCTAACACCCAGCCTGGTGGTACCAGCACCCAGCCTAACACCCAGCCTGGTGGTACCAGCACCCAGCCTGGTGGTACCAGCACCCAGCCTAACACCCAGCCTGGTGGTACCAGCACCCAGCCTAACACCCAGCCTGGTGGTACCAGCACCCAGCCTAACACCCAGCCTGGTGGTACCAGCACCCAGCCTAACACCCAGCCTGGTGGTACCAGCACCCAGCCTAACACCCAGCCTGGTGGTACCAGCACCCAGCCTAACACCCAGCCTGGTGGTACCAGCACCCATCCTAACACCCAGCCTGGTGGTACCAGCACCCAGCCTAACACCCAGCCTGGTGGTACCAGCACCCAGCCTAACACCCAGCCTGGTGCTGCCAGCACCCAGCCTAACACCCAGCCTGGTGGTACCAGCACTCGGCCTATAACACTAGGGGTGAAAGTAAGGCGGTTCACTAAATAGTGGGGGTACACCGTACCGGGTAAACCGTGAGCCTATCACAATAACTAAAACAAAGATGCCAAGAAAACTGTCAACTATTTCACCACTATTTAAAGGCTCTGTGCAGTGAAAAACGTGATTTGTCTGTATTTTATAAATATTTACACGAGGTTGTTAGATCAGATGAAAACCTCCTGACTGGTTGTGTTAATGGCTCATTAAATCCAATCAGATGAAAACCTCCTGACTGGTTGTGTTAATGGCTCATTAAATCCAATCAGATGAAAACCTCCTGACTGGTTGTGTTAATGGCTCATTAAATCCAATCAGATGAAAACATCCTGACTGGTTGTGTTAATGGCTCATTAAATCCAATCAGATGAAAACAACCTGACTGGTTGTGTTAATGGCTCATTAAATCCAATCAGATGAAAACATCCTGACTGGTTGTGTTAATGGCTCATTAAATCCAATCAGATGAAAACAACCTGACTGGTTGTGTTAATGGCTCATTAAATCCAATCAGATGAAAACCTCCTGACTGGTTGTGTTAATGGCTCATTAAATCCAATCAGATGAAAACAACCTGACTGGTTGTGTTAATGGCTCATTAAATCCAATCAGATGAAAACCTCCTGACTGGTTGTGTTAATGGCTCATTAAATCCAATCAGATGAAAACATCCTAACTGGTTGTGTTAATGGCTCATTAAATCCAATCAGATGAAAACAACCTGACTGGTTGTGTTAATGGCTCATTAAATCCAATCAGATGAAAACAGCCTGACTGGTTGTGTCAATGCCTCATTAAAAGGTCATGCATAATACAGGCGAGATGCCCAATCCTTACAAGGCCCATGAGATCACAATAATTCATAGGGATTCATTATGGGATTCTATGATCCGCAATTACATAGACAGTAGATCACAGTAGATCCCATAACTGTAAGAAATGCCATCTACTTTCCCCCCTGTCTAACACACACAGAGGACCACACACACACACACACACACACAGAGGACCACACACACACACACACACACACACACACACACAGAGGACCACACAGTAGATCACACACACACACACACACACAGAGGACCACACAGTAGATCACACACACACACACACAGAGGACCACACAGTAGATCGATCACACACACACACACACACACACACACAGTAGATCACACACACACACAGAGGACCACACAGTAGATCACACACACACAGAGGACCACACAGTAGATCGACCACACAGTAGATCACGCACACAGAGGACCACACAGTAGATCACACACACAGAGGACCACACAGTAGATCACACACACAGAGGACCACACAGTAGATCACACACACAGAGGACCACACAGTAGATCACACACACAGAGGACCACACAGTAGATCACACACACAGAGGACCACACAGTAGATCTCACACACACAGAGGACCACAACCCAGCAGGGTGAGTAATGAGACATAAGACCATGGTTCCTTGTGATTTCTAGATGTTATCATTGATTACATAAGGTCTCGTAGGCTAGTCCATGTTTTCACTGTGTTGGTCTCTCATCACCTGACAAGCCCAGTAAAACAATGAACTCATGAAATCATGATATATTGTCCACCTACCCACAAATAAAGTGTTATGGAAACATGCACCCCCCTCTTGTAAACAGACCACATCATTTAGCCTCTCCTACCTTCCCTGCTCCAATAGTATTATCTCAGTCCAGCCCAGCTTGGCCAGGTGATAGGCCACAGACGTCCCTACGATGCCCCCTCCACAGATCACCACCCGGGCTTGGCTGGGCAGGGGGATGGGCTGCGTGGTCTCTATAGCCGAGGCCAGTCTCCGAGGGGAGCTCCAGATACCACTAGGCCTGGTCCCCGGAGCCCAGCATCCTGCATGGGACAGCAGCCTAGGGAGCAGGGCAGGGGACAGAGCCCTGGAGCTCCATACACAGCTGCAGTGCATGGCTTGGAGGAACCTGGAGAATCAGAACACAACAGGCCAGGAGGATCAGAACACAACAGGCCTGGAGAATCAGAACACAACAGGCCTGGAGAATCAGAACACAACAGGCCTGGAGAATCAGAACACAACAGGCCTAGAGGATCAGAACACAACAGGCCTGGAGGATCAGAACACAACAGGCCTGGAGGATCAGAACACAGCAGGCCTGGAGGATCACAACACAACAGGCCAGGAGGATCAGAACACAACAGGCCAGGAGGATCAGAACACAACAGGCCAGCAGGATCAGAACACAACAGGCCAGCAGGATCAGAACACAACAGGCCAGGAGGATCAGAACACAACAGGCCAGGAGGATCAGAACACAACAGGCCAGGACAGGCCTGGAGGATCAGAACACAACAGGCCTGGAGGATCAGAACACAACAGGCCAGGAGAATCAGAACACAACAGGCCAGGAGAATCAGAATCAGAACACAACAGGCCAGGAGAATCAGAACACAACAGGCCAGGAGGATCAGAACACAACAGGCCAGGAGGATCAGAACACAACAGGCCAGGAGATCAGAACACAACAGGCCAGGAGGATCAGAACACAACAGGCCAGGAGAATCAGAACACAACAGGCCTGGAGGATCAGAACACAACAGGCCAGGAGGATCAGAACACAACAGGCCAGGAGGATCAGAACACAACAGGCCTGGAGAATCAGAACACAACAGGCCAGGAGGATCAGAACACAACAGGCCTGGAGAATCACATTAGCAAGCATGCAGACGTAGGTACCACAGCTAACTTTCGTACTGTCTTTCAAACAAGCTACAGTTAGCTAGCGAACTTTAGCTAACGTTAGTTGATCAGCTGGCGCAATGATAACTTTAACTCCTATCACTTCTTGCTAATGCCAACAGTAAATCTGAAGTTTGCTTGTGTTCGACCTTCGTCCCAAGGAGAACAACACCCCGATCCAAACGTCTTTGCATTGGTAATACGCTAGCGGCCTTCTGACATTCGCCTAGCTAATGATAATGCTAGTTAGCATTATCATTATCATGTAGCAAACTCACCGACTCACTCCACTCCAAAAGTAATTAAATCTCTATTCGGCTTGAAGCAGATTTCAGTCCTGCGCCTCGATGACAGCAGAATGTTTCAGTCAGACCCTATTCGGCCATACAAACTGCATTGTTTATTTACACTGCCGTGAAACAGGCAACAAAAACTAACTACTTCCGGGTCGCGGATTTTTTTGAAATCCGTCAGAATAAATGTTCCATCCTGTATACTTGGTAAATTAATAATTATTATAATTTGTACAATTATTTACAAAAATAAAAACGCAACAATTTAAACCAATTTACTGAGTTATAGTTCATATAAGGAAATCAGTCAATTGAAATAAATTCATTCGACCCTAATCTATGGATTTCACATGAAAACAGATATGCATCTATTGGTCACATATACTCAGTGGTGGCCTGTCATTCAGGGCAGGTGAGCACCACCTGTTTTGAGACCCACCCGTTCAGAAAAAAAAGACACGTTTTTCATGTTATTTTTTACATAAATACATGTCACATATCAGTTTGCAAACAATGTAAAAAAATAATATTTGAGTTAATAAAGCCGCATACAAACATGGTTGCTTTCTTGAGTATGGCATCTCCAAAATGCAGATGTTTCAGCCGAGCTTAGTGCTTTCTGTGGTGGAGGGGCAGCCAGTGTAGGGGTTAGTAATGCACTCTAGTTGCGCCGTGATTGGCTCACTTCTGTCACTCATGGGGACACTTTGTCAGCGCAAAATCTACAGAGAGAGCTTGAAAATTCAAGCCCCTTGGGTGCTGCCATAGATTTATATTAGAAGTGCCCATCCAAGAAGGCTAAAAGTCATTGGCCGCAAATAAAATGACATCAAATCACGTTATATCTACAGCAGCTTGACTTTCAAAATCTTAGCTAGCAAGCTAGACAAGCGGCCATCGTCACGAATCAACAATCTACTGGCAAATCCTTCTCAAACCTTGTCGAGAAATTATAGATTAAAAAAACATATGGGTGCTCATCGGCCAATGGACATTAATATTACACATGAATTTGGAAATTGCAAATATAACAACGGTTGATTTGGAAGGACTCTGTTACTGCTGCTCTTTAATTAATGAAATGTTTTAATGGTCTTTTTTAATGGTCTATTTTTGACTTAATACTTATTTTTCTTAAAACTGCATTGTTTGTTAGAGGCTAGTAAGTAAGCATTTCACTGTAAGGTCTACACCTGTTGTATTCGGCGCATGTGACAAATACAATTTGATTTGATCAGTGGCTAACTGCAAGTGTTGCAAAGCAATCACTGGCTTGCTACTCAGTGGAGAGGGTGTGTGGTCCAAATCTGGGTTTAAGGGTTTATTTTTCAAGCTTAAAAGGATAAACAGTCACATGTAACACTGTGGGCCAGAAAAGGTTGAATACATTGGCCACACTATCAACCTAGTACAACTTCTGCCGCGTTCAAAACAAGTGGAAACTTGGAACTGACTTCAGTGAGTTCAAGACAACTGGGGGAAAAAAAACGAGCTCAGACTGGGAAAATACGCTTTCAATCCAACTCGGGAACTCCGGCCTCTTTCTAGAGCTCCGAGCTGAAGATCACTGACGTCATGATTCAACCTTTTATTATTTTTTTTGTTCCCAGTTATCTTGAAAGCACCATAAATCTAGAGAATGCCAGACTTTGATGACAAAATTTGCCCACAAGAAGAACCGCTGTGCCACCTTCCTGTTCAAGTGAGCACAGCACAACAATGTGAGTCCAAAATTGTATTATATGCTGCTGCAAAAATTATGTAATATGCCAGGGAGATATGTCCCTTCCCCCTCATAAGTTAGCCTACTGTTCTGACTTGGTGGTGCCAGGTGTAGCGGTGGTAAGGATCCCCTCCATGGTGCTGAAAAGAAATCTCTGCTGTTGGGACAGCTTTATGTAGGCCCCAACAGTTAGTGGGCACCTTTTGTCACCCTTATAGTGTAATTAATGTATCGTTTAGTGTTGTGGCTTTGCTGGCATGAAATGTTGAGTTTACCCACCAAGATTTACATGCTAAAACCACCACTGCATAAAACCAGTCAGTATCTGGTGTGACCACCGTGCAGCGCGACTCCTTCGCATGGGAGTTGATCAGGCTGCTGATTGTGGAATGTTGCCCCACTCCTCTTCAATGGCTGTGTGAAGTTGCTGGATATTGGCGGGAACTGGAACACGCTGTCGTACACATCGATCCAACAGTGGAGGCCCCTCAGAGGAGGACCATCCTCCTCTGTGAATTTATAAAACATTTAAAAAGTTATCCTTTTAGATAAAACTACACTAAATATATTCACGTCACCAAATAATTGATTCAAATCAACTGTTTTGCAATGTTGGGGTTTGGCCGTCATTGTAAATAAGATTTTGTTCTTAACTGACTTGTCTAGTTAAATAAAGGTTCAATAAAAATAAAATTTCCAATATGAAAAACGTACTGAACATTGTGTAATGCAAATGTGATAATTAACAATGGGATTTTAAAGTGTTTTCTAAAGTTGATTACAATTATACCAATAATATTATGAATATTTTTACTAAATGTAGCATTCAAAATTTGTTGTTTTACTGTTACCATGATAACTATCTAGTATCATTTATTTTTAATGCTGCTAACAATAATGTCAATGCTATATTAGTTTTTGACATAAATGCTATCTTTTTTTAAATTGTTAATTAAACAAAATTCCAAATTTGCTAACATTTCCCCATAAACAGTAACTCATATCGACCTTTTTATTATTTTTCAACATCGTCATTGCCGGACTTTTATATTGAAGGAAAACTGCCAGGGTCAGGCCATTATTCTTGCTGGCGGAACGAAGGGAATGTTTACGATCCCATCGCCGCTGCGTGACCAGGATCTTCACGAAACGTCATTGGTCATCCTAGTAAAATGTTTAAAAAATGTCCACGTGTGTCATTGTTTCGATACATTAATATTGTTCCATTTATGAGGAAAGGAGAGACTGCTCTTATCCAGTTGTCTTCAATACAAACATCTGTTAGAAATGCATTGCTTTCCTATCGCATGACACCAACAGTCATTCTGAAATACCCAACATGTGGACACCATGATGTAAAAATCTGCAGACAATTTTATTAAATTGACGAAATGTTCATCTGTACAGCAAAAAAAAGCACAATGTAAAATCTCAATATTACATTGTGGCATAATCTGAACCAAAAATATAATAGCAGATCCATAACTTTGTACAGAAAGAAAAGGACAAAACTGGTTATCATCATCAGTCTGTTTCAAAGAAGTCTCACTTCAAACCAACCAAAACAGACAGGAAGAAGGGCAAACTTTTGTTTAAAATGAATAGAGCGTCCAGGTGTTGCTGAAGCAGGAGAGAGGTTCAGCTCCTGGAGAGCAGAGGAGCTTTGTGACCTGTAGTCCAAACGGTCTCACGGTGGGCCTCGGCGTCCAGACTCTCCCCTCGTTTCACGCCGTTTCCAGGGTTGAGATGTGGAGGACGGTGGTGCCAGATTAACAACAGGGCCGGTTCTGGCCCAAGATGCCCACTAAAGGGGCCTAATGTTACTCCAAGGCCCTTCTGTTATTTTCAGAGCGAGACTGGAAGCCAAAACAGACACTACATCTAAACATGAATCAGATTCTCAACTGCCATACATTTCTAGAAACATAAACCACTTTCATATCACTTTCATGTCACTTTCATATCACATCAAAATAATTTCACAAATGTAAAATACACATTTACTGAAGTGGTGTGAAGTCCTTCAGTGAAACGTTTTTGGGGTATCTGTCCTTTATTTATATGTTTACTTCACTACATTCCTAAATAAAATGTACTTTTTACTCCATACATTTCCCCTGACACCCAAAAAGTACATTTTGAATGCTTAGCAGGACAGGAAAATGGTCTAATTTATACACTTATCAATAGAACATGGTCATCCGTACTGCCTTTGATCTGGTGGACTCACTAAACACACATGCTTAGTTTGGAAATTGTGGTGCCATCTGCTTCGCTTAATAAAAAATTACTTTAAATTATTTATACTTTTACTTTTGATCCGTAAGTATATTTTAGCAATTATGTTTACTTTTTATACTGATGTATATATAAAACCAAAGACTTTTACTCAAGTAGTATTTTACTGGGTGACTCACTTTCACTTGAGTCATTATCTATTAAAGTATCTTTTTCAAGTATGAGAATGTGTTTTTACACTGCTGCTGAACACCGTGTTGACCAGCTATATCTTTACACCGCTGCTGGACACCGTGTTGACCAGCTATATCTTTACACCGCTGCTGAACACCGTGTTGAGCAGCTATATCTTTACACCGCTGCTGAACACCGTGTTGAGCAGCTATATCTTTACACCGCTGCTGAACACCGTGTTGACCAGCTATATCTTTACACCGCTGCTGAACACCGTGTTGACCAGCTATATCTTTACACCGCTGCAGAACACCGTGTTGACCAGCTATATCTTTACACCGCTGCTGAACACCGTGTTGACCAGCTATATCTTTACACCGCTGCTGAACACCGTGTTGACCAGCTATATCTTTACACCGCTGCTGAACACCGTGTTGAGCAGCTATATCTTTACACCGCTGCTGAACACCGTGTTGAGCAGCTATATCTTTACACCGCTGCTGAACACCGTGTTGACCAGCTATATCTTTACACCGCTGCAGAACACCGTGTTGACCAGCTATATCTTTACACCGCTGCTGAACACCGTGTTGACCAGCTATATCTTTACACCGCTGCTGAACACCGTGTTGACCAGCTATATCTTTACACCGCTGCTGAACACCGTGTTGACCAGCTATAACTTTACACCGCTGCTGAACACCGTGTTGACCAGCTATATCTTTACACCGCTGCTGAACACCGTGTTGACCAGCTATATCTTTACACCGCTGCTGAACACCGTGTTGACCAGCTATATCTTTACACCGCTGCTGAACACCGTGGTGACCAGCTATATCTTTACACCGCTGCTGAACACCGTGTTGACCAGCTATATCTTTACACCGCTGCTGAACACCGTGTTGACCAGCTATATCTTTACACCGCTGCTGAACACCGTGTTGACCAGCTATATCTTTACACCGCTGCTGAACACCGTGTTGACCAGCTATATCTTTACACCGCTGCTGAACACCGTGTTGACCAGCTATATCTTTACACCGCTGCTGAACACCGTGTTGACCAGCTATATCTTTACACCGCTGCTGAACACCGTGTTGAGCAGCTATATCTTTACACCGCTGCTGAACACCGTGTTGACCAGCTATCTCACAGTTGCAGCCGACAGAATATTTCAGTGACAACACGTTTTCTGGCGGTCTGCTTCCATTACACACAGGTGTCAGGTGCATGCTAGATATCTAATTAGCACAGGTGTCAGGTGGATGCTAGATATCTAATTAGCACAGGTGTCAGGTGCATGCTAGATATCTAACTAGCACAGGTGTCAGGTGGATGCTAGATATCTAATTAGCACAGGTGTCAGGTGCATGCTAGATATCTAACTAGCACAGGTGTCAGGTGGATGCTAGATATCTAACTAGCACAGGTGTCAGGTGGATGCTAGATATCTAATTAGCACAGGTGTCAGGTGGATGCTAGATATCTAACTAGCACAGGTGTCAGGTGGATGCTAGATATCTAACTAGCACAGGTGTCAGGTGGATGCTAGATATCTAATTAGCACAGGTGTCAGGTGGATGCTAGATATCTAATTAGCACAGGTGTCAGGTGGATGCTAGATATCTAATTAGCACAGGTGTCAGGTGGATGCTAGATATCTAACTAGCACAGGTGTCAGGTGGATGCTAGATATCTAACTAGCACAGGTGTCAGGTGGATGCTAGATATCTAACTAGCACAGGTGTCAGGTGGATGCTAGATATCTAACTAGCACAGGTGTCAGGTGGATGCTAGATATCTAATTAGCACAGGTGTCAGGTGGATGCTAGATATCTAACTAGCACAGGTGTCAGGTGGATGCTAGATATCTAATTAGCACAGGTGTCAGGTGGATGCTAGATATCTAACTAGCACAGGTGTCAGGTGGATGCTAGATATCTAATTAGCACAGGTGTCAGGTGGATGCTAGATATCTAACTAGCACAGGTGTCAGGTGGATGCTAGATATCTAACTAGCACAGGTGTCAGGTGGATGCTAGATATCTAATTAGCACAGGTGTCAGGTGGATGCTAGATATCTAACTAGCACAGGTGTCAGGTGGATGCTAGATATCTAATTAGCACAGGTGTCAGGTGGATGCTAGATATCTAACTAGCACAGGTGTCAGGTGGATGCTAGATATATAACTAGTACAGGTGTCAGGTGGATGCTAGATATCTAACTAGCACAGGTGTCAGGTGGATGCTAGATATCTAACTAGCACAGGTGTCAGGTGGATGCTAGATATCTAACTAGCACAGGTGTCAGGTGGATGCTAGATATCTAATTAGCACAGGTGTCAGGTGGATGCTAGATATCTAACTAGCACAGGTGTCAGGTGGATGCTAGATATCTAATTAGCACAGGTGTCAGGTGGATGCTAGATATCTAACTAGCACAGGTGTCAGGTGGATGCTAGATATCTAACTAGCACAGGTGTCAGGTGGATGCTAGATATCTAACTAGCACAGGTGTCAGGTGGATGCTAGATATCTAACTAGCACAGGTGTCAGGTGGATGCTAGATATCTAATTAGCACAGGTGTCAGGTGCATGCTAGATATCTAACTAGCACAGGTGTCAGGTGGATGCTAGATATCTAACTAGCACAGGTGTCAGGTGGATGCTAGATATCTAATTAGCACAGGTGTCAGGTGGATGCTAGATATCTAACTAGCACAGGTGTCAGGTGGATGCTAGATATCTAACTAGCACAGGTGTCAGGTGGATGCTAGATATCTAATTAGCACAGGTGTCAGGTGGATGCTAGATATCTAACTAGCACAGGTGTCAGGTGGATGCTAGATATCTAATTAGCACAGGTGTCAGGTGGATGCTAGATATCTAACTAGCACAGGTGTCAGGTGGATGCTAGATATCTAATTAGCACAGGTGTCAGGTGGATGCTAGATATCTAACTAGCACAGGTGTCAGGTGGATGCTAGATATCTAATTAGCACAGGTGTCAGGTGGATGCTAGATATCTAACTAGCACAGGTGTCAGGTGGATGCTAGATATCTAACTAGCACAGGTGTCAGGTGGATGCTAGATATCTAACTAGCACAGGTGTCAGGTGGATGCTAGATATCTAATTAGCACAGGTGGTGACTCGGTGGTCCGTCGACACTGTAACATGGATTCATTTAAACTGGACACAGCAGATCTAGATGACAGCGTCAACAGAGAAAATACCTTTCTGAAAACTATCCCCCCGACACCAACACCATCTGATTCCTAATTAAAACGGGAAAACCTTTCTCAAATAAATAGCTTCTCATTTTCAGTTTATTGAGAAATAATTTTAATTATTGAATTAGAATTTCAGTTTATTTCCTGAACTGACCAACTTCTATTGGAATGGATCCCAACAGGCCCCTGACCTCTGACCTCTGTGGAGCAGGACAGATTGAGGATGCATCCCAACAGGCCACTGACCTCTGTGGAGCAGGACAGATTGGGGATGCATCTCAACAGGCCCTTGACCTCTGACCTCTGTGGAGCAGGACAGATTGGGGATGCATCTCAACAGGCCCTTGACCTCTGACCTCTGTGGAGCAGGACAGATTGAGGATGCAGGCCTCTGACCTCTGTGGAGCAGGACAGATTGAGGATGCATCCCAACAGGCCCCCGACCTCTGACCTCTGTGGAGCAGGACAGATTGAGGATGCATCCCAACAGGCCTCTGACCTCTGTGGAGCAGGACAGATTGAGGATGCATCTCAACAGGCCCTTGACCTCTGACCTCTGTGAAGCAGGACAGCTTGAGGATGCATCCCAACAGGCCTCTGACCTCTGTGGAGCAGGACAGATTGAGCATGCATCCCAACAGGCCCCTGACCTCTGTGGAGCAGGACAGATTGAGCATGCATCCCAACAGGCCTCTGACCTCTGTGGAGCAGGACAGATTGAGGATGCATCCCAACAGGCCCTTGACCTCTGACCTCTGTGAAGCAGGACAGATTGAGGATGCATCCCAACAGGCCCCTGACCTATGTGGAGCAGGACAGATTGAGCATGCATCCCAACAGGCCTCTGACCTCTGTAGAGCAGGACAGATTGAGGATGCATCCCAACAGGCCCCCGACCTCTGACCTCTTGTGAAGCAGGACAGATTGAGGATGCATCCCAACAAGCATCTGACCTCTGACCTCTGTGGAGCAGCACAGATTGAGGATGCATCCCAAAATGCACCTTATTCCCTACATAGTGCACTACTTTTGACCACGACCCATAGGGCCCTGGTCCAAAGTAGTGCAGTTAATAGGGAATAGGGAGGCATTGTTACAGAGACGCAGAACGACTTCCCTATTCAATGCTAGCAGCTATAACAGGAGCCATGTACTGTAGTAGGGACACAGTGGACGTAAACACAATAGAAAAACAACCTGACAACACACCATCATCATCACAGTCAAAACAACCAGCTCAGGTAGCAGAAGAAACACATTTACAATCAACATGAATTGTTGTTCTTGTACAATATGACATTTTTTACTTTAGCATTTACTAAAGGAGGCACATACATGACCAACAGGCCAGTGTCCCAAATGGAATCCCTCTGTCGTGCACTACTATTGACCTGGGCCCATAGGGTGAAGGGGACACTACTGTTGACCAGGGCCCATAGGGTAAAGGGGACACTACTGTTGACCAGGGCCCATAGGGTGAAGGGGACACTACTGTTGACCAGGGCCCATAGGGTGAAGGGGACACTACTGTTGACCAGGGCCCATAGGGTGAAGGGGACACTACAGTTGACCAGGACCCATAGGGTAAAGGGGACACTACTGTTGACCAGGGCCCATAGGGTGAAGGGGACACTACTGTTGACCAGGGCCCATAGGGTGAAGGGGACACTACTGTTGACCAGGGCCCATAGGGTAAAGGGGACACTACTGTTGACCAGGGCCCATAGGGTGAAGGGGACACTACTGTTGACCAGGGCCCATAGGGTGAAGGGGACACTACTGTTGACCAGAGCCCATAGGGTGAAGGGGACACTACTGTTAACCAGGGCCCATAGGGTAAAGGGGACACTACTGTTGACCAGGGCCCATAGGGTGAAGGGGACACTACTGTTGACCAGGGCCCATAGGGTGAAGGGGACACTACTGTTGACCAGGGCCCATAGGGTGAAGGGGACACTACTGTTGACCAGGGCCCATAGGGTGAAGGGGACACTACTGTTGACCAGGGCCCATAGGGTGAAGGGGACACTACTGTTGACCAGGGCCCATAGGGTGAAGGGGACACTACTGTTGACCAGGGCCCATAGGGTGAAGGCCGCCCTCTGGGACACAGCCAGTGTATTATCTAATGTGGTTGCTATTTTTCAAGATCAATTTTACCCTACCAGTGCGTATACTCCCCCATCCATAGAGACTGGTAAATATCCACCATCATGTCTTCAAGCCCCCCCCTCATTGGACTAGACCAGGTTATCCAGATATGAGACACTTCATAAAAACTCTGAATCAATATTAGCAAACAATAAACAAGGCTGCAAAACAAACAAACAACCAGTAGGACCAACAGCCTTCTTCAAGAGGAGGTTCAGGGCCAGTTTTAGGACCAGTAGGACCAACAGCCTTCTTCAAGAGGAGGTTCAAGGCCAGTTTTAGGACCAACAGTATCAAGCTTCAAGAGGAGAGTCTGGGCCAGTTTTAGGACCAACAGCCTTCTTCGGGAGGAGGTTCAGGGCCAGTTTAGGTCCAACAGCCTTCTTCAGGAGGTGGTTCAGGGCCAGTTTTAGAACCAGTAGGACCAACAGCTTTCTTCAAGAGGAGGTTCAGGGCCAGTTTTAGGTCCAGTCGGAACAACAGTATCCTGCTTCAGGAGGAGGTTCAGGGCCAGTTTTAGGACCAGTAGGACCAACAATATCCTGCTTCAGGAGGATGTTCAGGGCCAGTTTTAGGACCAACAGTAGTCAGCTTCAGGAGGAGGTTCAGGGCCAGTTTTAGGACCAGTAGGACCAACAGCCTTCTTCAAGAAGAGTTTCAGGGCCAGTTTTAGGTCCAACAGTAGCCAGCTTCAAGAGGTGAGTCTGGGCCAGTTTTTAGGACCAACAGTAGTCAGCTTCAGGAGGAGGTTCAGGGCCAGTTTTAGGACCAGTAGGACCAACAGCCTTCTTCAAGAAGAGGTTCAGGGACAGTTTTAGGTCCAACAGTAGCCAGCTTCAAGAGGAGTCTGGGCCAGTTTTAGGACCAGTAGGACCAACAGCCTGCTTCAGGAGGTGGTTCAGGGCCAGTTTTAGGACCAGTAGGACCAACAGCCTGCTTCAGGAGGTGGTTCAGTGCCAGTTTTAGGAACAAAAGTATCCTGCTTCAGGAGGAGGTTCAGGGCCAGTTTTAGGACCAGTAGGACCAACAGCCTGCTTCAGGAGGTGGTTCAGGGCCAGTTTTAGGACCAGTAGGACCAACAGCCTGCTTCAGGAGGTGGTTCAGGGCCAGTTTTAGGACCAGTAGGACCAACAGCCTGCTTCAGGAGGTGGTTCAGTGCCAGTTTTAGGAACAAAAGTATCCTGCTTCAGGAGGAGGTTCAGGGCCAGTTTTAGGACCAGTAGGACCAACAGCCTGCTTCAGGAGGTGGTTCAGGGCCAGTTTTAGAACCAGTAGGACCAACAGCCTTCTTCAAGAGGAGGTTCAGAGACAGTTTTAGGTCCAACAGTAGCCAGCTTCAAGAGGAGTGTCTGGGCCAGTTTTAGGACCAGTAGGACCAACAGCCTTCTTCAAGAGGTTCAGGGCCAGTTTTAGGTCCAACAGTAGCCAGCTTCAAGAGGAGTGTCTGGGCCAGTTTTAGGACCAACAGCCGTCTTCAAGAGGTTCAGGGCCAGTTTTAGGTCCAACAGTAGCCAGCTTCAAGAGGAGGTTCAGGGCCAGGTTTAGGACCAGTAGGATCAACAGCCTGCTTCAGGAGGTGGTTCAGGGCCAGTTTTAGGACCATTAGGATCAACAGCCTGCTTCAGGAGGTGGTTCAGGGCCAGTTTTAGGACCATTAGGACCAACAGCCTGCTTCAGGAGGAGGTTCTGGACCATTTTTAGGACCCGTAGGACCAACAGCCTGCTTCAGGTGGTTCAGGGCCAGTTTTAGGACCAACAGTATCCTGCTTCAGGAGGAGGTTCAGAGCCAGGTTTAGGACTAGTAGGACCAACAGTAGCCTGCTTCAGGAGGAGGTTCAGGGCCAGTTTTAGGACCAGTAGGACCAACAATATCCTGCTTCAGGAGGATGTTCAGGGCCAGTTTTAGGACCAACAGTAGTCAGCTTCAGGAGGAGGTTCAGGGCCAGTTTTAGGACCAGTAGGACCAACAGCCTTCTTCAAGAAGAGGTTCAGGGCCAGTTTTAGGTCCAACAGTAGCCAGCTTCAAGAGGTGAGTCTGGGCCAGTTTTTAGGACCAACAGTAGTCAGCTTCAGGAGGAGGTTCAGGGCCAGTTTTAGGACCAGTAGGACCAACAGCCTTCTTCAAGAAGAGGTTCAGGGACAGTTTTAGGTCCAACAGTAGCCAGCTTCAAGAGGTGAGTCTGGGCCAGTTTTTAGGACCAACAGTAGTCAGCTTCAGGAGGAGGTTCAGGGCCAGTTTTAGGACCAACAGCCTTCTTCAAGAAGAGGTTCAGGGACAGTTTTAGGTCCAACAGTAGCCAGCTTCAAGAGGAGTCTGGGCCAGTTTTAGGACCAGTAGGACCAACAGCCTGCTTCAGGAGGTGGTTCAGGGCCAGTTTTAGGACCAGTAGGACCAACAGCCTGCTTCAGGAGGTGGTTCAGTGCCAGTTTTAGGAACAAAAGTATCCTGCTTCAGGAGGAGGTTCAGGGCCAGTTTTAGGACCAGTAGGACCAACAGCCTGCTTCAGGAGGAGGTTCAGGGCCAGTTTTAGAACCAGTAGGACCAACAGCCTTCTTCAAGAGGAGGTTCAGAGACAGTTTTAGGTCCAACAGTAGCCAGCTTCAAGAGGAGTGTCTGGGCCAGTTTTAGGACCAGTAGGACCAACAGCCTTCTTCAAGAGGTTCAGGGCCAGTTTTAGGTCCAACAGTAGCCAGCTTCAAGAGGAGTGTCTGGGCCAGTTTTAGGACCAACAGCCTTCTTCAAGAGGTTCAGGGCCAGTTTTAGGTCCAACAGTAGCCAGCTTCAAGAGGAGGTTCAGGGCCAGGTTTAGGACCAGTAGGATCAACAGCCTGCTTCAGGAGGTGGTTCAGGGCCAGTTTTAGGACCATTAGGATCAACAGCCTGCTTCAGGAGGTGGTTCAGGGCCAGTTTTAGGACCAACAGTATCCTGCTTCAGGAGGAGGTTCAGAGCCAGGTTTAGGACTAGTAGGACCAACAGTAGCCTGCTTCAGGAGGAGGTTCAGGGCCAGTTTTAGGACCATTAGGATCAACAGCCTGCTTCAGGAGGTGGTTCAGGGCCAGTTTTAGGACCATTAGGACCAACAGCCTGCTTCAGGAGGAGGTTCTGGACCATTTTTAGGACCCGTAGGACCAACAGCCTGCTTCAAGAGGAGGTTCTGGACCATTTTTAGGACCAGTAGGACCAACAGCCTGCTTCAGGTGGTTCAGGGCCAGTTTTAGGACCAACAGTATCCTGCTTCAGGAGGAGGTTCAGAGCCAGGTTTAGGACTAGTAGGACCAACAGTAGCCTGCTTCAGGAGGAGGTTCAGGGCCAGTTTTAGGACCAGTAGGACCAACAGCATCCTGTTTCAGGAGGTGGTTCAGGGCCAGTTTTAGGTCCAACAGTAGCCAGCTTCAAGAGGAGTGTCTGGGCCAGTTTTAGGACCAACAGCCTTCTTCAAGAGGTTCAGGGCCAGTTTTAGGTCCAACAGTAGCCAGCTTCAAGAGGAGGTTCAGGGCCAGGTTTAGGACCAGTAGGATCAACAGCCTGCTTCAGGAGGTGGTTCAGGGCCAGTTTTAGGACCATTAGGATCAACAGCCTGCTTCAGGAGGTGGTTCAGGGCCAGTTTTAGGACCAACAGTATCCTGCTTCAGGAGGAGGTTCAGAGCCAGGTTTAGGACTAGTAGGACCAACAGTAGCCTGCTTCAGGAGGAGGTTCAGGGCCAGTTTTAGGACCATTAGGATCAACAGCCTGCTTCAGGAGGTGGTTCAGGGCCAGTTTTAGGACCATTAGGACCAACAGCCTGCTTCAGGAGGAGGTTCTGGACCATTTTTAGGACCCGTAGGACCAACAGCCTGCTTCAAGAGGAGGTTCTGGACCATTTTTAGGACCAGTAGGACCAACAGCCTGCTTCAGGTGGTTCAGGGCCAGTTTTAGGACCAACAGTATCCTGCTTCAGGAGGAGGTTCAGAGCCAGGTTTAGGACTAGTAGGACCAACAGTAGCCTGCTTCAGGAGGAGGTTCAGGGCCAGTTTTAGGACCAGTAGGACCAACAGCATCCTGTTTCAGGAGGTGGTTCAGGGCAACTTCTCAGTAGTAGTGGAGTGGATCAGTTTCAGGTGGGGGGGGGGGGGGGCGTCTTAACATGCTTCCTCTGGCTCTGTGGAGCTTGGCTGGTTAGGGGTGGACCCCCAGACTGGGGTTCTGGGTGGTGGTAGGGGGGCTGGAGAGGGGCGGAGGTGGCTGGGGCAAGCCCAGACTGGGGCTCTGGGTGGTGGTAGGGGGGCTGGAGAGGGGCGGAGGTGGCTGGGGCAAGCCCAGACTGGGGCTCTGGGTGGTGGTAGGGGGGCTGGAGAGGGGCGGAGGTGGCTGGGGCAAGCCCAGACTGGGGCTCTGGGTGGTGGTAGGGGGGCTGGAGAGGGGCGGAGGTGGCTGGGGCAAGCCCAGACTGGGGCTCTGGGTGGTGGTAGGGGGCTGGAGAGGGGCGGAGGTGGCTGGGGCAAGCCCAGACTGGGGCTCTGGGTGGTGGTAGGGGGGCTGGAGAGGGGCGGAGGTGGCTGGGGCAAGCCCAGACTGGGGCTCTGGGTGGTGGTAGGGGGGCTGGAGAGGGGCGGAGGTGGCTGGGGCAAGCCCAGACTGGGGCTCTGGGTGGTGGTAGGGGGGCTGGAGGTGGCTGGGGCAAGCCCAGACTGGGGCTCTGGGTGGTGGTAGGGGGGCTGGAGAGGGGTGGAGGTGGCTGGGACACCAGCCACCTTTGGCCTACCAGATGGAACCATGTTCCCTACATAGTGCAATACTTCTGACCAGAGACCTATAGAGTTAGTTCTCACACAAAGCCAGTTGATGAAGTGGACCAAGGAGATGACAACATTGACATTGTTCTGTGATATCAGATCCAGGTGTGAAGGACCCCCACAGGGCTCTGGTCACAAGTAGTGCACTATATCGGCAATAGTACCATTTGGGAGTCAGTCTGTCCCAGGGTGGTCCGTCTGTCCCAGGGAGGTCCGTTCATCCCCCCCTCTCTCTACCTGTCCTTCAGTTCCCTGGTGACTCTCTTGGTGATGCGTCCACACAGCAGGCCGACCAGGAAGAGGACAATCACCCCCAGGGAGATTATAAACAGGATGTAGTTCTTAGAGGGGGAGGTCATCACTTGCATGGCAAGGTCTGAAAAACCCTCTGCTGGAGCGACCTGGGGGGGGAGAGAGGGAATTATTAGAGGGGGAGGTAACCACCTGGGGAGGGAATTATTAGAGGGCGAGGTCACCACCTGGGGGGGAGAGAGGGAATTATTAGAGGGCGAGGTCACCACCTGGGGGGGAGAGAGGGAATTATTAGAGGGCGAGGTCACCACCTGGAGGGGGGAATTATTAGAGGGCGAGGTCACCACCTGGGGGGGAGAGAGGGAATTATTAGAGGGCGAGGTCACCACCTGGGGGGGAGAGAGGGAATTATTAGAGGGCGAGGTCACCACCTGGAGGGGGAATTATTAGAGGGGGAGGTCACCACCTGGGGGGGGGAGAGAGGGAATTATTAGAGGGGGTGGTCACCACCTGGGGGGGGGGATTATTAGAGGGGGAGGTCACCACCTGGGGGGAGAGAGGGAATTATTAGAGGGGGAGGTCACCACCTGGGGGGATTATTAGAGGGGGAGGTCACCACCTGGGGGGATTATTAGAGGGGGAGGTCACCACCTGGGGGGATTATTAGAGGGGGAGGTCACCACCTGGGGGGGATTATTAGAGGGGAGGTCACCACCTGGGGGGGAGAGAGGGAATTATTAGAGGGCGAGGTCACCACCTGGGGGGGGGAATTATTAGAGGGGGAGGTCACCACCCGGGGGGATTATTAGAGGGGGAGGTCACCACCTGGGGGGGGGAATTATTAGAGGGGGAGGTCACCACCTGGGGGGGGGGGGATTATTAGAGGGGGAGTTCACCACCTGCGAGGGGGGATTATTAGAGGGGGAGGTCACCACCTGGGGGGGGAATTATTAGAGGGGGAGGTCACCACCTGGGGGTGGGGGAATTATTAGAGGTTATTAAAGGGGAAACCACTGCAGGTGTCAGGTTATTAAAGGGGAAACCACTGCAGGTGTCAGGTTATTAAAGGGGAAACCCTGCAGGTGTCAGGTTATTAAAGGGGAACCCACTGCAGGTGTCAGGTTATTAAAGGGGAAACCACTGCAGGTGTCAGGTTATTAAAGGGGAAACCACTGCAGGTGTCAGGTTATTAAAGGGGAAACCACTGCAGGTTATTAAAGGGGAAACCACTGCAGGTTATTAAAGGGGAACCCACTGCAGGTGTCAGGTTATTAAAGGGGAAACCACCGCAGGTGTCAGGTTATTAAAGGGGAAACCACTGCAGGTGTCAGGTTATTAAAGGGGAAACCACTGCAGGTGTCAGGTTATTAAAGGGGAAACCACTGCAGGTGTCAGGTTATTAAAGGGGAAACCACCGCAGGTTATTAAAGGGGAAACCACTGCAGGTGTCAGGTTATTAAAGGGGAACCCACTGCAGGTGTCAGGTTATTAAAGGGGAAACCACTGCAGGTTATTAAAGGGGAAACCCTGCAGGTTATTAAAGGGGAAACCACTGCAGGTGTCAGGTTATTAAAGGGGAACCCACTGCAGGTGTCAGGTTATTAAAGGGGAAACCACTGCAGGTTATTAAAGGGGAAACCCTGCAGGTGTCAGGTTATTAAAGGGGAAACCACTGCAGGTTATTAAAGGGGAAACAACTGCAGGTGTCAGGTTATTAAAGGGGAAACAACTGCAGGTGTCAGGTTATTAAAGGGGAACCCACTGCAGGTGTCTGGTTATTAAAAGGGAAACAACTGCAGGTGTCAGGTTATTAAAGGGGAAACCACCGCAGGTTATTAAAGGGGAAACCACTGCAGGTTATTAAAGGGGAAACCACTGCAGGTGTCAGGTTATTAAAGGGGAAACCACTGCAGGTGTCAGGTTATTAAAGGGGAAACCACTGCAGGTGTCAGGTTATTAAAGGGGAAACCACCGCAGGTTATTAAAGGGGAAACCACTGCAGGTTATTAAAGGGGAAACCACTGCAGGTGTCAGGTTATTAAAGGGGAACCCACTGCAGGTGTCAGGTTATTAAAGGGGAAACCACTGCAGGTTATTAAAGGGGAAACCCTGCAGGTGTCAGGTTATTAAAGGGGAAACCCTGCAGGTGTCAGGTTATTAAAGGGGAAACCACTGCAGGTTATTAAAGGGGAAACAACTGCAGGTGTCAGGTTATTAAAGGGGAAACAACTGCAGGTGTCAGGTTATTAAAGGGGAACCCACTGCAGGTGTCAGGTTATTAAAGGGGAAACAACTGCAGGTGTCAGGTTATTAAAGGGGAAACAACTGCAGGTGTCAGGTTATTAAAGGGGAACCCACTGCAGGTGTCAGGTTATTAAAGGGGAAACCACTGCAGGTTATTAAAGGGGAAACAACTGCAGGTGTCAGGTTATTAAAGGGGAAACAACTGCAGGTGTCAGGTTATTAAAGGGGAAACAACTGCAGGTGTCAGGTTATTAAAAGGGAAACCCTGCAGGTTATTAAAGGGGAAACCACTGCAGGTTATTAAAGGGGAAACCACTACAGGTGTCAGGTTATTAAAGGGGAAACCACTGCAGGTTATTAAAGGGGAAACCACTGCAGGTGTCAGGTTATTAAAGGGGAAACTACTGCAGGTTATTAAAGGGGAACCCACTGCAGGTGTCAGGTTATTAAAGGGGAACCAACTGCAGGTGTCAGGTTATTAAAGGGGAAACCACTGCAGGTGTCAAGTTATTAAAGGGGAACCCACTGCAGGTGTCAGGTTATTAAAGGGGAAACTACTGCAGGTTATTAAAGGGGAAACCACTGCAGGTGTCAGGTTATTAAAGGGGAACCCACTGCAGGTGTCAGGTTATTAAAGGGGAAAGCACTGCAGGTGTCAGGTTATTAAAGGGGAAACCACTGCAGGTGTCAGGTTATTAAAGGGGAAACTACTGCAGGTGTCAGGTTATTAAAGGGGAAACCACTGCAGGTGTCAGGTTATTAAAGGGGAAACCACTGCAGGTGTCAGGTTATTAAAGGGGAAACCACTGCAGGTTATTAAAGGGGAAACCACTGCAGGTTATTAAAGGGGAACCCACTGCAGGTGTCAGGTTATTAAAGGGGAACCCACTGCAGGTGTCAGGTTATTAAAGGGGAACCCACTGCAGGTGTCAGGTTATTAAAGGGGAACCCACTGCAGGTGTCAGGTTATTAAAGGGGAAACCCTGCAGGTGTCAGGTTATTAAAGGGGAAACAACTGCAGGTGTCAGGTTATTAAAGGGGAACCCACTGCAGGTGTCAGGTTATTAAAGGGGAAACCACTGCAGGTTATTAAAGGGGAACCCACTGCAGGTGTCAGGTTATTAAAGGGGAAACAACTGCAGGTGTCAGGTTATTAAAGGGGAACCCACTGCAGGTGTCAGGTTTAATTAAAGGGGAAACCACTACAGGTTATTAAAGGGGAACCCACTGCAGGTGTCAGGTTATTAAAGGGGAAACCCTGCAGGTGTCAGGTTATTAAAGGGGAAACCACTGCAAGTTATTAAAGGGGAAACAACTGCAGGTGTCAGGTTATTAAAGGGGAAACCACTGCAGGTGTCAAGTTATTAAAGGGGAACCCACTGCAGGTGTCAGGTTATTAAAGGGGAACCACTGCAGGTTATTAAAGGGGAAACCACTGCAGGTGTCAGGTTATTAAAGGGGAAACCACTGCAGGTGTCAGGTTATTAAAGGGGAAACCCTGCAGGTGTCAGGTTATTAAAGGGGAAACCCTGCAGGTGTCAGGTTATTAAAGGGGAAACCACTGCAGGTGTCAAGTTATTAAAGGGGAACCCACTGCAGGTTATTAAAGGGGAAACAACTGCAGGTGTCAGGTTATTAAAGGGGAAACCACTGCAGGTTATTAAAGGGGAAACAACTGCAGGTGTCAGGTTATTAAAGGGGAAACAACTGCAGGTGTCAGGTTATTAAAGGGGAACCCACTGCAGGTGTCAGGTTATTAAAGGGGAACCCACTGCAGGTTATTAAAGGGGAAACCACTGCAGGTGTCAGGTTATTAAAGGGGAAACCACTGCAGGTGTCAAGTTATTAAAGGGGAACCCACTGCAGGTGTCAGGTTATTAAAGGGGAACCCACTGCAGCTGCCAGGTTATTAAAGGGGAAACCCTGCAGCTGCCAGGTTATTAAAGGGGAAACCCTGCAGCTGCCAAGTTATTAAAGGGGAAACCCTGCAGCTGCCAGGTTATTAAAGGGGAAACCCTGCAGCTGCCAGGTTATTAAAGGGGAAACCCTGCAGCTGCCAGGTTATTAAAGGGGAAACCCTGCAGCTGCCAGGTTATTAAAGGGGAAACCCTGCAGCTGCCAGGTTATTAAAGGGGAAACCCTGCAGCTGCCAGGTTATTAAAGGGGAAACCCTGCAGCTGCCAGGTTATTAAAGGGGAAACCCTGCAGCTGCCAGGTTATTAAAGGGGAAACCCTGCAGCTGCCAGGTTATTAAAGGGGAAACCCTGCAGCTGCCAGGTTATTAAAGGGGAAACCCTGCAGCTGCCAGGTTATTAAAGGGGAAACCCTGCAGCTGCCAGGTTATTAAAGGGGAAACCCTGCAGCTGCCAGGTTATTAAAGGGGAAACCCTGCAGCTGCCAGGTTATTAAAGGGGAAACCCTGCAGCTGCCAGGTTATTAAAGGGGAAACCCTGCAGCTGCCAGGTTATTAAAGGGGAAACCACTGCAGCTGCCAGGTTATTAAAGGGGAAAACCCTGCAGCTGCCAGGTTAAAGGAGTGTATAATAACCTTGGCAGCGTAGCTCCACATGTCCATGCGGTCCTGGAGTCTCTTCTTACACTCTGGCTGCAGACGGACTCTCTTATCCTGCAATGACTCCAGTAGACATGACATCTCTGGTAGGGAGGGAGAGAGAGGGAGGGGGGAGAGACAGGGAGGGGGAGAGAGAGGAGGGGGGAGAGAGGAGGGAGAGATAGAGAGAGAGGGAGGGGGAGAGAGAGGGAGGGGGAGAGAGGAGGGAGAAGGGGAAAGAGAGAGGGGAAAGAGAGAGGGAGGGGGAGAGAGGAGGGAGAAGGGGAAAGAGAGAGGGGAAAGAGAGAGAGGGGGAGAGGAGAGAAATGGAGAGAGAAATGGAGAGAGAGAGAGAGGAGAGAGAGAGAGAGGAGGGAGAGAGAGAGGAGGGAGAGAGGGAGGGGAGAGAGAGTGAGCGAGAGAGAGGGAGGGGGCGAGACAGGGAGGGGGAGAGAGAGGAGGGGGAGAGAGGAGGGAGAGAGAGAGAGGGAGGGGGAGAGAGGAGGGAGAAGGGGAAAGAGAGGGGAAAGAGATGGGGGAGAGGAGAGAAATGGAGAGAGAAATGGAGAGAGAGAGAGAGAGAGAGAGAGAGAGAGAGAGAGAGAGGGAGGGAGAGAGGGAGAGGGAGCGGAGAGAGAGAGGGGGAGAGAGAATGAGAGGGAGGGGGAGAGAGGAGGGAGCGAGAGGAGGGAGAGAGAGAGAAGGGGAGAGAGAGAAGGGGAGAGAGAGAGAGAGGAGGGAGAGAGAGAGGAGGGAGAGAGAGAGGAGGGAGAGAGATAGGGGGAGAGAGGAGGGAGAGAGAGAGAGAAGGGGAGAGAGGGAGGGGGGAGAGAGAGGAGGGAGAGAGAGAGGGAGGGGGGAGAGAGAGGAGGGAGAGAGAGAGGGAGGGGGGAGAGAGGGAGGGGGAAAGAGAGAGAGAGAGAGAGATGTCCTTACTAAATACTATCATGGTGGTGTAGAAGGTGAATATACCTCCATGTCATTACTAAATACTATCATGGTGGTGTAGAAGGTGAACATACCTCCATGTCATTACTAAATACTATCATGGTGGTGAATATACCTCCATGTCATTACTAAATACTATCATGGTGGTGAATATACCTCTATGTCATTACTAAATACTATCATGGTGGTGTAGAAGGTGAATATACCTCCATGTCATTACTAAATACTATCATGGTGGTGAATATACCTCCATGTCATTACTAAATACTATCATGGTGGTGAATATACCTCTATGTCATTACTAAATACTATCATGGTGGTGTAGAAGGTGTATATACCACTATGTCATTACTAAATACTATCATGGTGGTGTAGAAGGTGAATATACCTCTATGTCATTACTAAATACTATCATGGAGGTGAATATACCTCCATGTCATTACTAAATACTATCATGGAGGTGAATATACCTCCATGTCATTACTAAATACTATCATGGTGGTGAATATACATCCATGTCATTATTAAATACTATCATGGTGGTGAATATACCTCCATGTCATTATTAAATACTATCATGGTGGTGTAGAAGGTGAATATACCTCCATGTCATTACTAAATACTATCATGGTGGTGAATATACCTCCATGTCATTATTAAATACTATCATGGTGGTAAATATACCTCCATGTCATTACTAAATACTATCATGGTGGTGTAGAAGGTGAATATACCTCTATGTCATTACTAAATACTATCATGGTGGTGAATATACCTCCATGTCATTACTAAATACTATCATGGTGGTGAATATACCTCTATGTCATTACTAAATACTATCATGGTGGTGTATATACCTCCATGTCATTACTAAATACTATCATGGTGGTGTAGAAGGTGAATATACCTCCATGTAATTACTAAATACTATCATGGTGGTGTAGAAGGTGAATATACCTCCATGTCATTACTAAATACTATCATGGTGGTGAATATACCTCCATGTCATTACTAAATACTATCATGGAGGTGTAGAAGGTGAATATACCTCCATGTCATTACTAAATACTATCATGGTGGTGTAGAAGGTGAATATACCTCCATGTCATTACTAAATACTATCATGGTGGTGAATATACCTCTATGTCATTACTAAATACTATCATGGAGGTGAATATACCTCCATGTCATTACTAAATACTATCATGGTGGTGAATATACCTCTATGTCATTACTAAATACTATCATGGTGGTGTAGAAGGTGAATATACCTCTATGTCATTACTAAATACTATCATGGTGGTGAATATACCTCCATGTCATTACTAAATACTATCATGGTGGTGAATATACCTCCATGTCATTACTAAATACTATCATGGTGGTGAATATACCTCTATGTCATTACTAAATACTATCATGGAGGTGAATATACCTCCATGTCATTACTAAATACTATCATGGTGGTGAATATACCTCTATGTCATTACTAAATACTATCATGGTGGTGTAGAAGGTGAATATACCTCTATGTCATTACTAAATACTATCATGGTGGTGAATATACCTCCATGTCATTACTAAATACTATCATGGTGGTGAATATACCTCCATGTCATTACTAAATACTATCATGGTGGTGTAGAAGGTGAATATACCTCCATGTCATTACTAAATACTATCATGGTGGTGAATATACCTCTATGTCATTACTAAATACTATCATGGTGGTGTAGAAGGTGAATATACCTCCATGTCATTACTAAATACTATCATGGTGGTGTAGAAGGTGAATATACCTCCATGTCATTACTAAATACTATCATGGTGGTGTAGAAGGTGTATATACCTCCATGTCATTACTAAATACTATCATGGTGGTGAATATACCTCTATGTCATTACTAAATACTATCATGGTGGTGAATATACCTCCATGTCATTACTAAATACTATCATGGTGGTGAATATACCTCCATGTCATTACTAAATACTATCATGGTGGTGTAGAAGGTGAATATACCTCCATGTCATTACTAAATACTATCATGGTGGTGAATATACCTCTATGTCATTACTAAATACTATCATGGTGGTGAATATACCTCCATGTCATTACTAAATACTATCATGGTAGTGTAGAAGGTGAATATACCTCCATGTCATTACTAAATACTATCATGGTGGTGTAGAAGGTGAATATACCTCCATGTCATTACTAAATACTATCATGGTGGTGAATATACCTCCATGTCATTACTAAATACTATCATGGAGGTGTAGAAGGTGAATATACCTCCATGTCATTACTAAATACTATCATGGTGGTGAATATACCTCTATGTCATTACTAAATACTATCATGGTGGTGAATATACCTCCATGTCATTACTAAATACTATCATGGTGGTGTAGAAGGTGAATATACCTCTATGTCCTTACTAAATACTATCATGGTGGTGAATATACCACTATGTCATTACTAAATACTATCATGGTGGTGAATATACCTCCATGTCATTACTAAATACTATCATGGTGGTGAATATACCTCCATGTCATTACTAAATACTATCATGGTGGTGTAGAAGGTGAATATACCACTATGTCATTACTAAATACTATCATGGTGGTGTAGAAGGTGAATATACCTCCATGTCATTACTAAATACTATCATGGTGGTGTAGAAGGTGAATATACCTCCATGTCATTACTAAATACTATCATGGTGGTGAATATACCTCTATGTCATTACTAAATACTATCATGGTGGTGTAGAAGGTGAATATAACTCCATGTCATTACTAAATACTATCATGGTGGTGAATATAACTCCATGTCATTACTAAATACTATCATGGTGGTGTAGAAGGTGAATATACCTCCATGTCATTACTAAATACTATCATGGTGGTGTAGAAGGTGAACATACCTCTATGTCATTACTAAATACTATCATGGTGGTGAATATACCTCCATGTCATTACTAAATACTATCATGGTGGTGAATATACCTCCATGTCATTACTAAATACTATCATGGTGGTGAATATACCTCCATGTCATTACTAAATACTATCATGGTGGTGAATATACCTCCATGTCATTACTAAATACTATCATGGTGGTGAATATACCTCTATGTCATTACTAAATACTATCATGGTGGTGTAGAAAGTGAATATACCTCCATGTCATTACTAAATACTATCATGGTGGTGAATATACCTCCATGTCATTACTAAATACTATCATGGTGGTGAATATACCTCCATGTCATTACTAAATACTATCATGGTGGTGTAGAAGGTGAATATACCTCCATGTCATTACTAAATACTATCATGGTGGTGAATATACCTCCATGTCATTACTAAATACTATCATGGTGGTGTAGAAGGTGAACATACCTCCATGTCATTACTAAATACTATCATGGTGGTGTAGAAGGTGAATATACCTCCATGTCATTACTAAATACTATCATGGTGGTGTAGAAGGTGAATATACCTCCATGTCATTACTAAATACTATCATGGAGGTGAATATACCTCTATGTCATTACTAAATACTATCATGGTGGTGAATATACCTCCATGTCATTACTAAATACTATCATGGTGGTGAATATACCTCCATGTCATTACTAAATACTATCATGGTGGTGAATATACCTCCATGTCATTATTAAATACTATCATGGTGGTGTAGAAGGTGAATATACCTCCATGTCATTACTAAATACTATCATGATGGTGTAGAAGGTGTATATACCTCCATGTCATTACTAAATACTATCATGGTGGTGTAGAAGGTGAATATACCTCCATGTCATTACTAAATACTATCATGGTGGTGAATATACCTCCATGTCATTACTAAATACTATCATGGTGGTGTAGAAGGTGAATATACCTCCATGTCATTACTAAATACTATCATGGTGGTGAATATACCTCTATGTCATTACTAAATACTATCATGGTGGTGAATATACCTCCATGTCATTACTAAATACTATCATGGAGGTGTAGAAGGTGAATATACCTCCATGTCATTACTAAATACTATCATGGTGGTGTAGAAGGTGAATATACCACTATGTCATTACTAAATACTATCATGGTGGTGAATATACCTCTATGTCATTACTAAATACTATCATGGTGGTGTAGAAGGTGAATATACCTCTATGTCATTACTAAATACTATCATGGTGGTGAATATACCTCTATGTCATTACTAAATACTATCATGGTGGTGAATATACCTCCATGTCATTACTAAATACTATCATGGTGGTGAATATACCTCTATGTCATTACTAAATACTATCATGGTGGTGAATATACCTCCATGTCATTACTAAATACTATCATGGTGGTGTAGAAGGTGAATATACCTCCATGTCATTACTAAATACTATCATGGTGGTGTAGAAGGTGAATATACCTCCATGTCATTACTAAATACTATCATGGTGGTGTATATACCTCCATGTCATTACTAAATACTATCATGGTGGTGTAGAAGGTGAATATACCTCCATGTCATTACTAAATACTATCATGGTGGTGAATATACCTCTATGTCATTACTAAATACTATCATGGTGGTGTAGAAGGTGAATATACCTCCATGTCATTACTAAATACTATCATGGTGGTGAATATACCTCCATGTCATTACTAAATACTATCATGGAGGTGTAGAAGGTGAATATACCTCCATGTCATTACTAAATACTATCATGGTGGTGTAGAAGGTGAATATACCTCCATGTCATTACTAAATACTATCATGGTGGTGAATATACCTCCATGTCATTACTAAATACTATCATGGAGGTGTAGAAGGTGAATATACCTCCATGTCATTACTAAATACTATCATGGTGGTGTAGAAGATGAATATACCTCTATGTCATTACTAAATACTATCATGGTGGTGAATATACCTCCATGTCATTACTAAATACTATCATGGTGGTGTAGAAGGTGAATATACCTCCATGTCATTACTAAATACTATCATGGTGGTGAATATACCTCTATGTCATTACTAAATACTATCATGGTGGTGTAGAAGGTGAATATACCTCCATGTCATTACTAAATACTATCATGGTGGTGTAGAAGGTGAAAATACCACTATGTCATTACTAAATACTATCATGGTGGTGTAGAAGGTGAATATACCTCCATGTCCTTACTAAATACTATCATGGTGGTGAATATACCCCTATGTCATTACTAAATACTATCTTGGTGGTGTAGAAGGTAAATATACCCCTATGTCATTACTAAATACTATGGCTGTGAACAGACAGGTGGGAGGGACTCACGTCGTCCTCTGCCCGGCGTGACGGCAGCACACTGGTGTTTGAGGTCAAGGGCACAGGCCGTGTGGAGGACAGGATCAACGAAGACGTCTGCCTTGCTCTCCTTCAACATGTTCAGCACCTCCTTCTTACACAAGTCATGTTTGATCTTCAACAGGTTGGCCTTCAGACACTCCTCCACCTGACCTGTCTGCTCCTGGGCCACTGCCTCCTCCGCACACAGACCGGGGATCTAGAGGAGTGACAGGGGGAGGGAGGGAGAGGGGAACAGAGGGAGGAAGGTAGAGAGAGAGAGAAGAGAGAGAGAGGGAAGACAGAGAGAGAGAGAAGACAGAGAGAGAGGGAAGACAGAGAGAGAGGGAAGACAGAGAGAGAGGGAAGACAGAGAGAGAGGGAAGACAGAGAGAGAGGGAAGACAGAGAGAGAGGGAAGACAGAGAGAGAGGGAAGACAGAGAGAGAGGGAAGACAGAGAGAGAGGGAAGACAGAGAGAGAGGGAAGACAGAGAGAGGGGGAAGACAGAGAGAGGGGGAAGACAGAGAGAGGGGGAAGACAGAGAGAGGGGGAAGACAGAGAGAGGGGGAAGACAGAGAGAGGGGGAAGACAGAGAGAGGGGGAAGACAGAGAGAGGGGGAAGACAGAGAGAGGGGGAAGACAGAGAGGGAAGACAGAGAGAGAGGGAAGACAGAGAGAGAGGGAAGAGAGAGAGAGGGAAGACAGAGAGAGAGGGAAGACAGAGAGAGAGGGAAGACAGAGAGAGAGGGAAGACAGAGAGAGAGGGAAGACAGAGAGAGAGGGAAGACAGAGAGAGAGGGAAGACAGAGAGAGAGGGAAGACAGAGAATGTCAATTCTCTAGTTGCAGCTCTCAGAATGTATTTCTAAGGCTTTCTTCTATCTACATGGAACATGCTTTACAGCAGTCTGGCCTAGTTTAGAGGACCGGTCTCTTCAGGACAGTGGGGTTGTGTATTAGTAACCATCTCTCAGGGACAGCAGTCTGGCCTGGTTTAGAGGACCGGTCTCTTCAGGACAGTGGGGTTATGTATTAGTAACCATCTCAGGGACAGCAGTCTGGCCTGGTTTAGAGGACCGGTCTCTTCAGGACAGTGGGGTTGTGTATTAGTAACCATCTCTCAGGGACAGCAGTCTGGCCTGGTTTAGAGGACCGGTCTCTTCAGGACAGTGGGGTTATGTATTAGTAACCATCTCAGGGACAGCAGTCTGGCCTGGTTTAGAGGACCGGTCTCCTCAGCACAGTGGATCTGTAGCTGGGGGTCCAGTCTATATTAACACTCCTCACCTCCTCAGCACAGTGGATCTGTAGCTGGGGGTCCAGTCTATATTAACACTCCTCACCTCCTCAGCACAGTGGATCTGTAGCTGGGGGTCCAGTCTATATTAACACTCCTCACCTCCTCAGCACAGTGGATCTGTAGCTGGGGGTCCAGTCTATATTAACACTCCTCACCTCCTCAGCACAGTGGATCTGTAGCTGGGGTCCAGTCTATATTAACACTCCTCACCTCCTCAGCACAGTGGATCTGTAGCTGGGGGTCCAGTCTATATTAACACTCCTCACCTCCTCACCACAGTGGATCTGTAGCTGGGGGTCCAGTCTATAGTAACACTCCTCACCTCCTCAGCACAGTGGATCTGTAGCTGGGGGTCCAGTCTATATTAACACTCAGCACAGTGGATCTGTAGCTGGGGGTCCAGTCTATATTAACACTCCTCACCTACTCAGCACAGTGGATCTGTAGCTGGGGGTCCAGTCTATATTAACACTCCTCAGCACAGTGGATCTGTAGCTGGGGGTCCAGTCTATATTAACACTCCTCAGCACAGTGGATCTGTAGCTGGGGGTCCAGTCTATATTAACACTCCTCACCTCCTCAGCACAGTGGATCTGTAGCTGGGGGTCCAGTCTATATTAACACTCCTCACCTCCTCAGCACAGTGGATCTGTAGCTGGGGGTCCAGTCTATATTAACACTCCTCACCTCCTCACCACAGTGGATCTGTAGCTGGGGGTCCAGTCTATATTAACACTCCTCACCTCCTCAGCACAGTGGATCTGTAGCTGGGGGTCCAGTCTATATTAACACTCCTCACCTCCTCAGCACAGTGGATCTGTAGCTGGGGGTCCAGTCTATATTAACACTCCTCACCTCCTCAGCACAGAGGATCTGTAGCTGGGGTCCAGTCTATATTAACACTCCTCACCTCCTCAGCACAGAGGATCTGTAGCTGGGGGTCCAGTCTATATTAACACTCCTCACCACAGTGGATCTGTAGCTGGGGGTCCAGTCTATATTAACACTCCTCACCTCCTCAGCACAGTGGATCTGTAGCTGGGGGTCCAGTCTATATTAACACTCCTCACCTCCTCAGCACAGTGGATCTGTAGCTGGGGGTCCAGTCTATATTAACACTCCTCACCTCCTCAGCACAGTGGATCTGTAGCTGGGGGTCCAGTCTATATTAACACTCCTCAGCACAGTGGATCTGTAGCTGGGGTCCAGTCTATATTAACACTCCTCACCTCCTCAGCACAGTGGATCTGTAGCTGGGGGTCCAGTCTATATTAACACTCCTCAGCACAGTGGATCTGTAGCTGGAGGTACAGTCTATATTAACACTCCTCAGCACAGTGGATCTGTAGCTGGGGTCCAGTCTATATTAACACTCCTCACCTCCTCAGCACAGTGGATCTGTAGCTGGGGGTCCAGTCTATATTAACACTCCTCACCTCCTCAGCACAGTGGATCTGTAGCTGGGGGTCCAGTCTATATTAACACTCCTCACCTCCTCAGCACAGTGGATCTGTAGCTGGGGGTCCAGTCTATATTAACACTCCTCACCTCCTCAGCACAGTGGATCTGTAGCTGGGGGTCCAGTCTATATTAACACTCCTCAGCACAGTGGATCTGTAGCTGGGGGTCCAGTCTATATTAACACTCCTCACCTCCTCAGCACAGTGGATCTGTAGCTGGGGGTCCAGTCTATATTAACACTCCTCAGCACAGTGGATCTGTAGCTGGGGGTCCAGTCTATATTAACACTCCTCAGCACAGTGGATCTGTAGCTGGGGGTCCAGTCTATATTAACACTCCTCAGCACAGTGGATCTGTAGCTGGGGGTCCAGTCTATATTAACACTCCTCAACTCCTCAGCACAGTGGATCTGTAGCTGGGGGTCCAGTCTATATTAACACTCCTCACCTCCTCAGCACAGTGGATCTGTAGCTGGGGGTCCAGTCTATATTAACACTCCTCACCTCCTCAGCACAGTGGATCTGTAGCTGGGGGTCCAGTCTATATTAACACTCCTCACCTCCTCAGCACAGTGGATCTGTAGCTGGGGGTCCAGTCTATATTAACACTCCTCACCTCCTCAGCACAGTGGATCTGTAGCTGGGGGTCCAGTCTATATTAACACTCCTCACCTCCTCAGCACAGTGGATCTGTAGCTGGGGGTCCAGTCTATATTAACACTCCTCACCTCCTCAGCACAGTGGATCTGTAGCTGGGGGTCCAGTCTATATTAACACTCCTCACCTCCTCAGCACAGTGGATCTGTAGCTGGGGGTCCAGTCTATATTAACACTCCTCTCCTCAGCACAGTGGATCTGTAGCTGGGGGTCCAGTCTATATTAACACTCCTCACCTCCTCAGCACAGTGGATCTGTAGCTGGGGGTCCAGTCTATATTAACACTCCTCACCTCCTCAGCACAGTGGATCTGTAGCTGGGGGTCCAGTCTATATTAACACTCCTCACCTCCTCAGCACAGTGGATCTGTAGCTGGGGGTCCAGTCTATATTAACACTCCTCACCTCCTCAGCACAGTGGATCTGTAGCTGGGGGTCCAGTCTATATTAACACTCCTCAGCACAGTGGATCTGTAGCTGGGGGTCCAGTCTATATTAACACTCCTCAGCACAGTGGATCTGTAGCTGGGGGTCCAGTCTATATTAACACTCCTCACCTCCTCAGCACAGTGGATCTGTAGCTGGGGGTCCAGTCTATATTAACACTCCTCACCTCCTCAGCACAGTGGATCTGTAGCTGGGGGTCCAGTCTATATTAACACTCCTCACCTCCTCAGCACAGTGGATCTGTAGCTGGGGGTCCAGTCTATATTAACACTCCTCACCTCCTCAGCACAGTGGATCTGTAGCTGGGGGTCCAGTCTATATTAACACTCCTCACCTCCTCAGCACAGTGGATCTGTAGCTGGGGGTCCAGTCTATATTAACACTCCTCACCTCCTCAGCACAGTGGATCTGTAGCTGGGGGTCCAGTCTATATTAACACTCCTCACCTCCTCAGCACAGTGGATCTGTAGCTGGGGGTCCAGTCTATATTAACACTCCTCACCTCCTCAGCACAGTGGATCTGTAGCTGGGGGTCCAGTCTATATTAACACTCCTCACCTCCTCAGCACAGTGGATCTGTAGCTGGGGGTCCAGTCTATATTAACACTCCTCACCTCCTCAGCACAGTGGATCTGTAGCTGGGGGTCCAGTCTATATTAACACTCCTCACCTCCTCAGCACAGTGGATCTGTAGCTGGGGGTCCAGTCTATATTAACACTCCTCACCTCCTCAGCACAGTGGATCTGTAGCTGGGGTCCAGTCTATATTAACACTCCTCACCTCCTCAGCACAGTGGATCTGTAGCTGGGGGTCCAGTCTATATTAACACTCCTCACCTCCTCAGCACAGTGGATCTGTAGCTGGGGGTCCAGTCTATATTAACACTCCTCAGCACAGTGGATCTGTAGCTGGGGGTCCAGTCTATATTAACACTCCTCACCTCCTCAGCACAGTGGATCTGTAGCTGGGGGTCCAGTCTATATTAACACTCACCTCCTCAGCACAGTGGATCTGTAGCTGGGGGTCCAGTCTATATTAACACTCCTCACCTCCTCAGCACAGTGGATCTGTAGCTGGGGGTCCAGTCTATATTAACACTCCTCACCTCCTCAGCACAGTGGATCTGGAGCTGGGGGTCCAGTCTATATTAACACTCCTCACCTCCTCCTCAGCACAGTGGATCTGTAGCTGGGGGTCCAGTCTATATTAACACTCCTCACCTCCTCAGCACAGTGGATCTGTAGCTGGGGGTCCAGTCTATATTAACACTCCTCACCTCCTCAGCACAGTGGATCTGTAGCTGGGGGTCCAGTCTATATTAACACTCCTCACCTCCTCAGCACAGTGGATCTGTAGCTGGGGGTCCAGTCTATATTAACACTCCTCACCTCCTCAGCACAGTGGATCTGTAGCTGGGGGTCCAGTCTATATTAACACTCCTCACCTCCTCAGCACAGTGGATCTGTAGCTGGGGGTCCAGTCTATATTAACACTCCTCACCTCCTCAGCACAGTGGATCTGTAGCTGGGGGTCCAGTCTATATTAACACTCCTCACCTCCTCAGCACAGTGGATCTGTAGCTGGGGGTCCAGTCTATATTAACACTCCTCACTCCTCAGCACAGTGGATCTGTAGCTGGGGGTCCAGTCTATATTAACACTCCTCACCTCCTCAGCACAGTGGATCTGTAGCTGGGGGTCCAGTCTATATTAACACTCCTCACCTCCTCAGCACAGTGGATCTGTAGCTGGGGGTCCAGTCTATATTAACACTCCTCACCTCCTCAGCACAGTGGATCTGTAGCTGGGGGTCCAGTCTATATTAACACTCCTCACCTCCACAGTGGATCTGTAGCTGGGGGTCCAGTCTATATTAACACTCCTCACCTCCTCAGCACAGTGGATCTGTAGCTGGGGGTCCAGTCTATATTAACACTCCTCACCTCCTCAGCACAGTGGATCTGTAGCTGGGGGTCCAGTCTATATTAACACTCCTCACCTCCTCAGCACAGTGGATCTGTAGCTGGGGGTCCAGTCTATATTAACACTCACCTCCTCAGCACAGTGGATCTGTAGCTGGGGGTCCAGTCTATATTAACTCCTCACTCCTCAGCACAGTGGATCTGTAGCTGGGGGTCCAGTCTATATTAACACTCCTCACCTCCTCAGCACAGTGGATCTGTAGCTGGGGGTCCAGTCTATATTAACACTCACCTCCTCAGCACAGTGGATCTGTAGCTGGGGGTCCAGTCTATATTAACACTCCTCACCTCCTCAGCACAGTGGATCTGTAGCTGGGGGTCCAGTCTATATTAACACTCCTCACCTCCTCAGCACAGTGGATCTGTAGCTGGGGGTCCAGTCTATATTAACACTCCTCACCTCCTCAGCACAGTGGATCTGTAGCTGGGGGTCCAGTCTATATTAACACTCCTCACCTCCTCAGCACAGTGGATCTGTAGCTGGGGGTCCAGTCTATATTAACACTCCTCACCTCCTCAGCACAGTGGATCTGTAGCTGGGGGTCCAGTCTATATTAACACTCCTCACCTCCTCAGCACAGTGGATCTGTAGCTGGGGGTCCAGTCTATATTAACACTCCTCAGCACAGTGGATCTGTAGCTGGGGGTCCAGTCTATATTAACACTCCTCACCTCCTCAGCACAGTGGATCTGTAGCTGGGGGTCCAGTCTATATTAACACTCCTCACCTCCTCAGCACAGTGGATCTGTAGCTGGGGGTCCAGTCTATATTAACACTCCTCACCTCCTCAGCACAGTGGATCTGTAGCTGGGGGTCCAGTCTATATTAACACTCCTCAGCACAGTGGATCTGTAGCTGGGGGTCCAGTCTATATTACACACCTCCTCAGCACAGTGGATCTGTAGCTGGGGGTCCAGTCTATATTAACACTCCTCACCTCCTCAGCACAGTGGATCTGTAGCTGGGGGTCCAGTCTATATTAACACTCCTCACCTCCTCAGCACAGTGGATCTGTAGCTGGGGGTCCAGTCTATATTAACACTCCTCACCTCCTCAGCACAGTGGATCTGTAGCTGGGGGTCCAGTCTATATTAACACTCCTCACCTCCTCAGCACAGTGGATCTGTAGCTGGGGGTCCAGTCTATATTAACACTCCTCACCAGTCTATATTAACACTCCTCACCTCCTCAGCACAGTGGATCTGTAGCTGGGGGTCCAGTCTATATTAACACTCCTCACCTCCTCAGCACAGTGGATCTGTAGCTGGGGGTCCAGTCTATATTAACACTCCTCACCTCCTCAGCACAGTGGATCTGTAGCTGGGGGTCCAGTCTATATTAACACTCCTCACCTCCTCAGCACAGTGGATCTGTAGCTGGGGTCCAGTCTATATTACACACTCCTCAGCACAGTGGATCTGTAGCTGGGGGTCCAGTCTATATTAACACTCCTCACCTCCTCAGCACAGTGGATCTGTAGCTGGGGGTCCAGTCTATATTAACACTCCTCAGCACAGTGGATCTGTAGCTGGGGGTCCAGTCTATATTAACACTCCTCAGCACAGTGGATCTGTAGCTGGGGGTCCAGTCTATATTAACACTCCTCACCTCCTCAGCACAGTGGATCTGTAGCTGGGGGTCCAGTCTATATTAACACTCCTCACCTCCTCAGCACAGTGGATCTGTAGCTGGGGGTCCAGTCTATATTAACACCTCCTCAGCACAGTGGATCTGTAGCTGGGGGTCCAGTCTATATTAACCTCCTCAGCACAGTGGATCTGTAGCTGGGGGTCCAGTCTATATTAACACTCCTCCTCAGCACAGTGGATCTGTAGCTGGGGGTCCAGTCTATATTAACACTCCTCACCTCCTCAGCACAGTGGATCTGTAGCTGGGGGTCCAGTCTATATTACACTCCTCACCTCCTCAGCACAGTGGATCTGTAGCTGGGGGTCCAGTCTATATTACCTCCTCACACTCCTCAGCACAGTGGATCTGTAGCTGGGGGTCCAGTCTATATTAACACTCCTCACCTCCTCAGCACAGTGGATCTGTAGCTGGGGGTCCAGTCTATATTAACACTCCTCACCTCCTCAGCACAGTGGATCTGTAGCTGGGGGTCCAGTCTATATTAACACTCCTCAGCACAGTGGATCTGTAGCTGGGGGTCCAGTCTATATTACACTCCTCACTCCTCAGCACAGTGGATCTGTAGCTGGGGGTCCAGTCTATATTAACACTCCTCACCTCCTCAGCACAGTGGATCTGTAGCTGGGGGTCCAGTCTATATTAACACTCCTCACCTCCTCAGCACAGTGGATCTGTAGCTGGGGGTCCAGTCTATATTAACACTCCTCACCTCCTCAGCACAGTGGATCTGTAGCTGGGGGTCCAGTCTATATTAACACTCCTCACCTCCTCAGCACAGTGGATCTGTAGCTGGGGGTCCAGTCTATATTAACACTCCTCACCTCCTCAGCACAGTGGATCTGTAGCTGGGGGTCCAGTCTATATTAACACTCCTCACCTCCTCAGCACAGTGGATCTGTAGCTGGGGGTCCAGTCTATATTAACACTCCTCACCTCCTCAGCACAGTGGATCTGTAGCTGGGGGTCCAGTCTATATTAACACTCCTCACCTCCTCACCACAGTGGATCTGTAGCTGGGGGTCCAGTCTATATTAACACTCCTCAGCACAGTGGATCTGTAGCTGGGGGTCCAGTCTATATTAACACTCCTCACCTCCTCAGCACAGTGGATCTGTAGCTGGGGGTCCAGTCTATATTAACACTCCTCACCTCCTCAGCACAGTGGATCTGTAGCTGGGGGTCCTGTCTATATTAACACTCCACCACTCCTCAGCACAGTGGATCTGTAGCTGGGGGTCCAGTCTATATTAACACTCCTCACCTCCTCAGCACAGTGGATCTGTAGCTGGGGGTCCAGTCTATATTAACACTCCTCACCTCCTCAGCACAGTGGATCTGTAGCTGGGGGTCCAGTCTATATTAACACTCCTCACCTCCTCAGCACAGTGGATCTGTAGCTGGGGGTCCAGTCTATATTAACACTCCTCACCTCCTCAGCACAGTGGATCTGTAGCTGGGGGTCCAGTCTATATTAACACTCCTCACCTCCTCAGCACAGTGGATCTGTAGCTGGGGGTCCAGTCTATATTAACACTCCTCACCTCCTCAGCACAGTGGATCTGTAGCTGGGGGTCCAGTCTATATTAACACTCCTCACCTCCTCAGCACAGTGGATCTGTAGCTGGGGGTCCAGTCTATATTAACACTCCTCACCTCCTCAGCACAGTGGATCTGTAGCTGGGGGTCCAGTCTATATTAACACTCCTCACCTCCTCAGCACAGTGGATCTGTAGCTGGGGGTCCAGTCTATATTAACACTCCTCACCTCCTCAGCACAGTGGATCTGTAGCTGGGGGTCCAGTCTATATTAACACTCCTCAGCACAGTGGATCTGTAGCTGGGGGTCCAGTCTATATTAACACTCCTCACCTCCTCAGCACAGTGGATCTGTAGCTGGGGGTCCAGTCTATATTAACACTCCTCACCTCCTCAGCACAGTGGATCTGTAGCTGGGGGTCCAGTCTATATTAACACTCCTCACCTCCTCAGCACAGTGGATCTGTAGCTGGGGGTCCAGTCTATATTAACACTCCTCACCTCCTCAGCACAGTGGATCTGTAGCTGGGGGTCCAGTCTATATTAACACTCCTCACCTCCTCAGCACAGTGGATCTGTAGCTGGGGGTCCAGTCTATATTAACACTCCTCACCTCCTCAGCACAGTGGATCTGTAGCTGGGGGTCCAGTCTATATTAACACTCCTCACCTCCTCAGCACAGTGGATCTGTAGCTGGGGGTCCAGTCTATATTAACACTCCTCACCTCCTCAGCACAGTGGATCTGTAGCTGGGGGTCCAGTCTATATTAACACTCCTCACCTCCTCAGCACAGTGGATCTGTAGCTGGGGTCCAGTCTATATTAACACTCCTCACCTCCTCAGCACAGTGGATCTGTAGCTGGGGGTCCAGTCTATATTAACACTCCTCACCTCTCAGCACAGTGGATCTGTAGCTGGGGGTCCAGTCTATATTAACACTCCTCACCACAGTGGATCTGTAGCTGGGGGTCCAGTCTATATTAACACTCCTCACCTCCTCAGCACAGTGGATCTGTAGCTGGGGGTCCAGTCTATATTAACACTCCTCACCTCCTCAGCACAGTGGATCTGTAGCTGGGGGTCCAGTCTATATTAACACTCCTCACCTCCTCAGCACAGTGGATCTGTAGCTGGGGGTCCAGTCTATATTAACACTCCTCACCTCCTCAGCACAGTGGATCTGTAGCTGGGGGTCCAGTCTATATTAACACTCCTCACCTCCTCACAGTGGATCTGTAGCTGGGGGTCCAGTCTATATTAACACTCCTCACCTCCTCAGCACAGTGGATCTGTAGCTGGGGGTCCAGTCTATATTAACACTCCTCACCTCCTCAGCACAGTGGATCTGTAGCTGGGGGTCCAGTCTATATTAACACTCCTCACCTCCTCAGCACAGTGGATCTGTAGCTGGGGGTCCAGTCTATATTAACTCCTCACTCCTCAGCACAGTGGATCTGTAGCTGGGGGTCCAGTCTATATTAACACTCCTCACCTCCTCAGCACAGTGGATCTGTAGCTGGGGGTCCAGTCTATATTAACACTCCTCACCTCCTCAGCACAGTGGATCTGTAGCTGGGGGTCCAGTCTATATTAACACTCCTCACTCCTCAGCACAGTGGATCTGTAGCTGGGGGTCCAGTCTATATTAACACTCCTCACCTCCTCAGCACAGTGGATCTGTAGCTGGGGGTCCAGTCTATATTAACTCCTCACTCCTCAGCACAGTGGATCTGTAGCTGGGGGTCCAGTCTATATTAACACTCCTCAGCACAGTGGATCTGTAGCTGGGGGTCCAGTCTATATTTCCTCACCTCCTCAGCACAGTGGATCTGTAGCTGGGGGTCCAGTCTATATTAACACTCCTCAGCACAGTGGATCTGTAGCTGGGGGTCCAGTCTATATTAACACTCCTCACCTCCTCAGCACAGTGGATCTGTAGCTGGGGGTCCAGTCTATATTAACACTCCTCACCTCCTCAGCACAGTGGATCTGTAGCTGGGGGTCCAGTCTATATTAACACTCCTCACCTCCTCAGCACAGTGGATCTGTAGCTGGGGGTCCAGTCTATATTAACACTCCTCACCTCCTCAGCACAGTGGATCTGTAGCTGGGGGTCCAGTCTATATTAACACTCCTCACCTCCTCAGCACAGTGGATCTGTAGCTGGGGGTCCAGTCTATATTAACACTCCTCACCTCCTCAGCACAGTGGATCTGTAGCTGGGGGTCCAGTCTATATTAACACTCCTCACACCTCCTCAGCACAGTGGATCTGTAGCTGGGGGTCCAGTCTATATTAACACTCCTCAGCACAGTGGATCTGTAGCTGGGGGTCCAGTCTATATTAACACTCCTCACCTCCTCAGCACAGTGGATCTGTAGCTGGGGGTCCAGTCTATATTAACACTCCTCACCTCCTCAGCACAGTGGATCTGTAGCTGGGGGTCCAGTCTATATTAACACTCCTCACCTCCTCAGCACAGTGGATCTGTAGCTGGGGGTCCAGTCTATATTAACACTCCTCACCTCCTCAGCACAGTGGATCTGTAGCTGGGGGTCCAGTCTATATTAACACTCCTCACCTCCTCAGCACAGTGGATCTGTAGCTGGGGGTCCAGTCTATATTAAACTCCTCACCTCCTCAGCACAGTGGATCTGTAGCTGGGGGTCCAGTCTATATTAACACTCCTCAGCACAGTGGATCTGTAGCTGGGGGTCCAGTCTATATTAACACTCCTCACCTCCTCAGCACAGTGGATCTGTAGCTGGGGGTCCAGTCTATATTAACACTCCTCACCTCCTCAGCACAGTGGATCTGTAGCTGGGGGTCCAGTCTATATTAACACTCCTCACCTCCTCAGCACAGTGGATCTGTAGCTGGGGGTCCAGTCTATATTAACACTCCTCAGCACAGTGGATCTGTAGCTGGGGTCCAGTCTATATTAACTCCTCACCTCCTCAGCACAGTGGATCTGTAGCTGGGGGTCCAGTCTATATTAACACTCCTCACCTCCTCAGCACAGTGGATCTGTAGCTGGGGGTCCAGTCTATATTAACACTCCTCACCTCCTCAGCACAGTGGATCTGTAGCTGGGGGTCCAGTCTCCTCACCTCCTCAGCACAGTGGATCAGCTGGGGGTCCAGTCTATATTAACACTCCTCAGCACAGTGGATCTGTAGCTGGGGGTCCAGTCTATATTAACACTCCTCACCTCCTCAGCACAGTGGATCTGTAGCTGGGGGTCCAGTCTATATTAACACTCCTCACCTCCTCAGCACAGTGGATCTGTAGCTGGGGGTCCAGTCTATATTAACACTCCTCACCTCCTCAGCACAGTGGATCTGTAGCTGGGGGTCCAGTCTATATTAACACTCCTCACCTCCTCAGCACAGTGGATCTGTAGCTGGGGGTCCAGTCTATATTAACACTCCTCACCTCCTCAGCACAGTGGATCTGTAGCTGGGGGTCCAGTCTATATTAACACTCCTCACCTCCTCAGCACAGTGGATCTGTAGCTGGGGGTCCAGTCTATATTAACACTCCTCACCTCCTCAGCACAGTGGATCTGTAGCTGGGGGTCCAGTCTATATTAACACTCCTCACCTCCTCAGCACAGTGGATCTGTAGCTGGGGGTCCAGTCTATATTAACACTCCTCAGCACAGTGGATCTGTAGCTGGGGGTCCAGTCTATATTAACACTCCTCACAGTGGATCTGTAGCTGGGGGTCCAGTCTATATTAACACTCCTCACCTCCTCACAGTGGATCTGTAGCTGGGGGTCCAGTCTATATTAACCCTCCTCAGCACAGTGGATCTGTAGCTGGGGGTCCAGTCTATATTAACACTCCTCACCTCCTCAGCACAGTGGATCTGTAGCTGGGGGTCCAGTCTATATTAACACTCCTCACCTCCTCAGCACAGTGGATCTGTAGCTGGGGGTCCAGTCTATATTAACACTCCTCACCTCCTCAGCACAGTGGATCTGTAGCTGGGGGTCCAGTCTATATTAACACTCCTCACCTCCTCAGCACAGTGGATCTGTAGCTGGGGGTCCAGTCTATATTAACACTCCTCACCTCCTCAGCACAGTGGATCTGTAGCTGGGGGTCCAGTCTATATTAACACTCCTCACCTCCTCAGCACAGTGGATCTGTAGCTGGGGGTCCAGTCTATATTAACACTCCTCACCTCCTCAGCACAGTGGATCTGTAGCTGGGGGTCCAGTCTATATTAACACTCCTCACCTCCTCAGCACAGTGGATCTGTAGCTGGGGGTCCAGTCTATATTAACACTCCTCACCTCCTCAGCACAGTGGATCTGTAGCTGGGGGTCCAGTCTATATTAACACTCCTCACCTCCTCAGCACAGTGGATCTGTAGCTGGGGGTCCAGTCTATATTAACACTCCTCACCTCCTCAGCACAGTGGATCTGTAGCTGGGGGTCCAGTCTATATTAACACTCCTCACCTCCTCAGCACAGTGGATCTGTAGCTGGGGGTCCAGTCTATATTAACACTCCTCAGCACAGTGGATCTGTAGCTGGGGGTCCAGTCTATATTAACACTCCTCACCTCCTCAGCACAGTGGATCTGCACAGTGGATCTGTAGCTGGGGGTCCAGTCTATATTAACACTCCTCACCTCCTCAGCACAGTGGATCTGTAGCTGGGGGTCCAGTCTATATTAACACTCCTCACCTCCTCAGCACAGTGGATCTGTAGCTGGGGGTCCAGTCTATATTAACACTCCTCACCTCCTCAGCACAGTGGATCTGTAGCTGGGGGTCCAGTCTATATTACCTCCTCAGCACAGTGGACACTCCTCAGCTGGGGGTCCAGTCCTCCCTCAGCACAGTGGATCTGTAGCTGGGGGTCCAGTCTATATTAACACTCCTCACCTCCTCAGCACAGTGGATCTGTAGCTGGGGGTCCAGTCTATATTAACACTCCTCACCTCCTCAGCACAGTGGATCTGTAGCTGGGGGTCCAGTCTATATTAACACTCCTCACCTCCTCAGCACAGTGGATCTGTAGCTGGGGGTCCAGTCTATATTAACACTCCTCACCTCCTCAGCACAGTGGATCTGTAGCTGGGGGTCCAGTCTATATTAACACTCCTCACCTCCTCAGCACAGTGGATCTGTAGCTGGGGGTCCAGTCTATATTAACACTCCTCACTCCTCAGCACAGTGGATCTGTAGCTGGGGGTCCAGTCTATATTAACACTCCTCACCTCCTCAGCACAGTGGATCTGTAGCTGGGGGTCCAGTCTATATTAACACTCCTCACCTCCTCAGCACAGTGGATCTGTAGCTGGGGGTCCAGTCTATATTAACACTCCTCACCTCCTCAGCACAGTGGATCTGTAGCTGGGGGTCCAGTCTATATTAACACTCACCTCCTCAGCACAGTGGATCTGTAGCTGGGGGTCCAGTCTATATTAACACTCCTCACCTCCTCAGCACAGTGGATCTGTAGCTGGGGGTCCAGTCTATATTAACACTCCTCACCTCCTCAGCACAGTGGATCTGTAGCTGGGGGTCCAGTCTATATTAACACTCCTCACCTCCTCAGCACAGTGGATCTGTAGCTGGGGGTCCAGTCTATATTAACACTCCTCACCTCCTCAGCACAGTGGATCTGTAGCTGGGGGTCCAGTCTATATTAACACCTCCTCAGCACAGTGGATCTGTAGCTGGGGGTCCAGTCTATATTAACACTCCTCACTCCTCAGCACAGTGGATCTGTAGCTGGGGGTCCAGTCTATATTAACACTCCTCACCTCCTCAGCACAGTGGATCTGTAGCTGGGGGTCCAGTCTATATTAACACTCCTCACCTCCTCAGCACAGTGGATCTGTAGCTGGGGGTCCAGTCTATATTAACACTCCTCACCTCCTCAGCACAGTGGATCTGTAGCTGGGGGTCCAGTCTATATTAACACTCCTCACCTCCTCAGCACAGTGGATCTGTAGCTGGGGGTCCAGTCTATATTAACAGTCTATCAGCACAGTGGATAGCTGGGGGTCCAGTCTATATTAACACTCCTCACCTCCTCAGCACAGTGGATCTGTAGCTGGGGGTCCAGTCTATATTAACACTCCTCACCTCCTCAGCACAGTGGATCTGTAGCTGGGGGTCCAGTCTATATTAACACTCCTCACCTCCTCAGCACAGTGGATCTGTAGCTGGGGGTCCAGTCTATATTTACACTCCTCACCTCCTCAGCACAGTGGATCTGTAGCTGGGGGTCCAGTCTATATTAACACTCCTCACCTCCTCAGCACAGTGGATCTGTAGCTGGGGGTCCAGTCTATATTAACACTCCTCAGCACAGTGGATCTGTAGCTGGGGTCCAGTCTATATTAACACTCCTCACCTCCTCAGCACAGTGGATCTGTAGCTGGGGGTCCAGTCTATATTAACACACTCACCTCCTCAGCACAGTGGATCTGTAGCTGGGGGTCCAGTCTATATTACACACTCCTCAGCACAGTGGATCTGTAGCTGGGGGTCCAGTCTATATTAACACTCCTCAGCACAGTGGATCTGTAGCTGGGGGTCCAGTCTATATTAACACTCCTCACCTCCTCAGCACAGTGGATCTGTAGCTGGGGGTCCAGTCTATATTAACACTCCTCACCTCCTCAGCACAGTGGATCTGTAGCTGGGGGTCCAGTCTATATTAACACTCCTCACCTCCTCAGCACAGTGGATCTGTAGCTGGGGTCCAGTCTATATTAACACTCCTCACCTCCTCAGCACAGTGGATCTGTAGCTGGGGGTCCAGTCTATATTAACACTCCTCACCTCCTCAGCACAGTGGATCTGTAGCTGGGGGTCCAGTCTATATTAACACTCCTCACCTCCTCAGCACAGTGGATCTGTAGCTGGGGGTCCAGTCTATATTAACACTCCTCACCTCCTCAGCACAGTGGATCTGTAGCTGGGGGTCCAGTCTATATTAACACTCCTCACCTCCTCAGCACAGTGGATCTGTAGCTGGGGGTCCAGTCTATATTAACACTCCTCACCTCCTCACCACAGTGGATCTGTAGCTGGGGGTCCAGTCTATATTAACACTCCTCAGCACAGTGGATCTGTAGCTGGGGGTCCAGTCTATATTAACACTCCTCACCTCCTCAGCACAGTGGATCTGTAGCTGGGGGTCCAGTCTATATTAACACTCCTCACCTCCTCAGCACAGTGGATCTGTAGCTGGGGGTCCAGTCTATATTAACACTCCTCAGCACAGTGGATCTGTAGCTGGGGGTCCAGTCTATATTAACACTCCTCAGCACAGTGGATCTGTAGCTGGGGGTCCAGTCTATATTAACACTCCTCACCTCCTCAGCACAGTGGATCTGTAGCTGGGGGTCCAGTCTATATTAACACTCCTCACCTCCTCAGCACAGTGGATCTGTAGCTGGGGGTCCAGTCTATATTAACACTCCTCACCTCCTCAGCACAGTGGATCTGTAGCTGGGGGTCCAGTCTATATTAACACTCCTCACCTCCTCAGCACAGTGGATCTGTAGCTGGGGGTCCAGTCTATATTAACACTCCTCACCTCCTCAGCACAGTGGATCTGTAGCTGGGGGTCCAGTCTATATTAACACTCCTCACCAGCACAGTGGATCTGTAGCTGGGGGTCCAGTCTATATTAACACTCCTCACCTCCTCAGCACAGTGGATCTGTAGCTGGGGGTCCAGTCTATATTAACACTCCTCACCTCCTCAGCACAGTGGATCTGTAGCTGGGGGTCCAGTCTATATTAACACTCCTCACCTCCTCAGCACAGTGGATCTGTAGCTGGGGGTCCAGTCTATATTAACACTCCTCACCTCCTCAGCACAGTGGATCTGTAGCTGGGGGTCCAGTCTATATTAACACTCCTCACCTCCTCAGCACAGTGGATCTGTAGCTGGGGTCCAGTCAGTGGATCAGTCTATATTAACACTCCTCACCTCCTCAGCACAGTGGATCTGTAGCTGGGGGTCCAGTCTATATTAACACTCCTCAGCACAGTGGATCTGTAGCTGGGGGTCCAGTCTATATTAACACTCCTCACCTCCTCAGCACAGTGGATCTGTAGCTGGGGTCCAGTCTATATTAACACTCCTCAGCACAGTGGATCTGTAGCTGGGGGTCCAGTCTATAGTAACACTCCTCACCTCCTCAGCACAGTGGATCTGTAGCTGGGGTCCAGTCTATATTAACACTCCTCACCTCCTCAGCACAGTGGATCTGTAGCTGGGGGTCCAGTCTATATTAACACTCCTCACTCCTCAGCACAGTGGATCTGTAGCTGGGGGTCCAGTCTATATTAACACTCCTCACCTCCTCAGCACAGTGGATCTGTAGCTGGGGGTCCAGTCTATATTAACACTCCTCAGCACAGTGGATCTGTAGCTGGGGTCCAGTCTATATTAACACTCCTCACCTCCTCAGCACAGTGGATCTGTAGCTGGGGGTCCAGTCTATATTAACACTCCTCACCTCCTCAGCACAGTGGATCTGTAGCTGGGGGTCCAGTCTATATTAACACTCCTCACCTCCTCAGCACAGTGGATCTGTAGCTGGGGGTCCAGTCTATATTACACTCCTCACTCCTCAGCACAGTGGATCTGTAGCTGGGGGTCCAGTCTATATTAACACTCCTCACCTCCTCAGCACAGTGGATCTGTAGCTGGGGGTCCAGTCTATATTACACTCCTCAGCACAGTGGATCAGCTGGGGGTCCAGTCACACTCCTCAGCACAGTGGATCTGTAGCTGGGGGTCCAGTCTATATTAACACTCCTCACCTCCTCAGCACAGTGGATCTGTAGCTGGGGTCCAGTCTATATTAACACTCCTCACCTCCTCAGCACAGTGGATCTGTAGCTGGGGGTCCAGTCTATATTAACACTCCTCAGCACAGTGGATCTGTAGCTGGGGGTCCAGTCTATATTCCTCAGCACAGTGGATCTGTAGCTGGGGGTCCAGTCTATATTAACACTCCTCACCTCCTCAGCACAGTGGATCTGTAGCTGGGGGTCCAGTCTATATTAACACTCCTCACCACAGTGGATCTGTAGCTGGGGTCCAGTCTATATTAACACTCCTCTCAGCACAGTGGATCTGTAGCTGGGGGTCCAGTCTATATTAACACTCCTCACCTCCTCAGCACAGTGGATCTGTAGCTGGGGTCCAGTCTATATTAACACTCCTCACCTCCTCAGCACAGTGGATCTGTAGCTGGGGGTCCAGTCTATATTAACACTCCTCACCTCCTCAGCACAGTGGATCTGTAGCTGGGGGTCCAGTCTATATTAACACTCCTCACCTCCTCAGCACAGTGGATCTGTAGCTGGGGGTCCAGTCTATATTAACACTCCTAACACTCCTCAGCACAGTGGATCTGTAGCTGGGGTCCAGTCTATATTAACACTCCTCACCTCCTCAGCACAGTGGATCTGTAGCTGGGGGTCCAGTCTATATTAACACTCCTCACCTCCTCAGCACAGTGGATCTGTAGCTGGGGGTCCAGTCTATATTAACACTCCTCACCTCCTCAGCACAGTGGATCTGTAGCTGGGGTCCAGTCTATATTAACACTCCTCAGCACAGTGGATCTGTAGCTGGGGGTCCAGTCTATATTAACACTCCTCACCTCCTCAGCACAGTGGATCTGTAGCTGGGGGTCCAGTCTATATTAACACTCCTCAGCACAGTGGATCTGTAGCTGGGGGTCCAGTCTATATTAACACTCCTCAGCACAGTGGATCTGTAGCTGGGGGTCCAGTCTATATTAACACTCCTCAGCACAGTGGATCTGTAGCTGGGGGTCCAGTCTATATTAACACTCCTCAGCACAGTGGATCTGTAGCTGGGGGTCCAGTCTATATTAACACTCCTCAGCACAGTGGATCTGTAGCTGGGGGTCCAGTCTATATTAACACTCCTCACCTCCTCAGCACAGTGGATCTGTAGCTGGGGTCCAGTCTATATTAACACTCCTCACCTCCTCAGCACAGTGGATCTGTAGCTGGGGGTCCAGTCTATATTAACACTCCTCAGCACAGTGGATCTGTAGCTGGGGGTCCAGTCTATATTAACACTCCTCAGCACAGTGGATCTGTAGCTGGGGTCCAGTCTATATTAACACTCCTCACCTCCTCAGCACAGTGGATCTGTAGCTGGGGGTCCAGTCTATATTAACACTCCTCACCTCCTCAGCACAGTGGATCTGTAGCTGGGGTCCAGTCTATATTAACACTCCTCACCTCCTCAGCACAGTGGATCTGTAGCTGGGGGTCCAGTCTATATTAACACTCCTCACCTCCTCAGCACAGTGGATCTGTAGCTGGGGGTCCAGTCTATATTAACACTCCTCACCTCCTCAGCACAGTGGATCTGTAGCTGGGGGTCCAGTCTATATTAACACTCCTCACCTCCTCAGCACAGTGGATCTGTAGCTGGGGGTCCAGTCTATATTAACACTCCCCAGCACAGTGGATCTGTAGCTGGGGGTCCAGTCTATATTAACACTCCTCACCTCCTCAGCACAGTGGATCTGTAGCTGGGGGTCCAGTCTATATTAACACTCCTCAGCACAGTGGATCTGGAGCTGGGGGTCCAGTCTATATTAACACTCCTCACCACAGTGGATCTGTAGCTGGGGGTCCAGTCTATATTAACACTCCTCAGCACAGTGGATCTGTAGCTGGGGTCCAGTCTATATTAACACTCCTCACCTCCTCAGCACAGTGGATCTGTAGCTGGGGGTCCAGTCTATATTAACACTCCTCAGCACAGTGGATCTGTAGCTGGGGGTCCAGTCTATATTAACACTCTCCTCAGCACAGTGGATCTGTAGCTGGGGGTCCAGTCTATATTACTCCTCACCTCCTCAGCACAGTGGATCTGTAGCTGGGGGTCCAGTCTATATTAACACTCCTCAGCACAGTGGATCTGTAGCTGGGGGTCCAGTCTATATTAACACTCCTCAGCACAGTGGATCTGTAGCTGGGGGTCCAGTCTATATTAACACTCCTCACCTCCTCAGCACAGTGGATCTGTAGCTGGGGTCCAGTCTATATTAACACTCCTCACCTCCTCAGCACAGTGGATCTGTAGCTGGGGGTCCAGTCTATATTAACACTCCTCACCTCACTCCTCAGCACAGTGGATCTGTAGCTGGGGGTCCAGTCTATATTAACACTCCTCACCTCCTCAGCACAGTGGATCTGTAGCTGGGGTCCAGTCTATATTAACACTCCTCACCTCCTCAGCACAGTGGATCTGTAGCTGGGGGTCCAGTCTATATTAACTCAGCACAGTGGATCTGTAGCTGGGGGTCCAGTCTATATTAACACTCCTCACCTCCTCAGCACAGTGGATCTGTAGCTGGGGGTCCAGTCTATATTAACACTCCTCACCTCCTCAGCACAGTGGATCTGTAGCTGGGGGTCCAGTCTATATATTCACCTCCTCAGCACAGTGGATCAGCTGGGGTCCAGTCTATATTAACCTCCTCAGCACAGTGGATCTGTAGCTGGGGGTCCAGTCTATATTAACACTCCTCACCTCCTCAGCACAGTGGATCTGTAGCTGGGGGTCCAGTCTATATTAACACTCCTCACCTCCTCAGCACAGTGGATCTGTAGCTGGGGGTCCAGTCTATATTAACACTCCTCACCTCCTCAGCACAGTGGATCTGTAGCTGGGGTCCAGTCTATATTAACACTCCTCACCTCCTCAGCACAGTGGATCTGTAGCTGGGGGTCCAGTCTATATTAGTGGATCAGCTGGGGGTCCTCTATATTAACACTCCTCACCTCCTCAGCACAGTGGATCTGTAGCTGGGGGTCCAGTCTATATTAACACTCCTCAGCACAGTGGATCTGTAGCTGGGGGTCCAGTCTATATTAACTCCTCACCTCCTCAGCACAGTGGATCTGTAGCTGGGGGTCCAGTCTATATTAACACTCCTCACCTCCTCTGGGCACAGTGGATCTGTAGCTGGGGGTCCAGTCTATATTAACACTCCTCACCTCCTCAGCACAGTGGATCTGTAGCTGGGGGTCCAGTCTATATTAACACTCCTCAGCACAGTGGATCTGTAGCTGGGGGTCCAGTCTATATTAACACTCCTCACCTCCTCAGCACAGTGGATCTGTAGCTGGGGGTCTATATTAACACTCCCAGCACAGTGGATCTTAGCTGGGGGTCCAGTCCTCACTCCTCAGCACAGTGGATCTGTAGCTGGGGTCCAGTCTATATTAACACTCCTCACCTCCTCAGCACAGTGGATCTGTAGCTGGGGGTCCAGTCTATATTAACACTCCTCACCTCCTCAGCACAGTGGATCTGTAGCTGGGGGTCCAGTCTATATTAACACTCCTCACCTCCTCAGCACAGTGGATCTGTAGCTGGGGGTCCAGTCTATATTAACACTCCTCACCTCCTCAGCACAGTGGATCTGTAGCTGGGGGTCCAGTCTATATTAACACTCCTCACCTCCTCAGCACAGTGGATCTGTAGCTGGGGGTCCAGTCTATATTAACACTCCTCACCTCCTCAGCACAGTGGATCTGTAGCTGGGGGTCCAGTCTATATTAACACTCCTCACCTCCTCAGCACAGTGGATCTGTAGCTGGGGTCCAGTCTATATTAACACTCCTCACCTCCTCAGCACAGTGGATCTGTAGCTGGGGGTCCAGTCTATATTAACACTCCTCACCTCCTCAGCACAGTGGATCTGTAGCTGGGGGTCCAGTCTATATTCAGCACAGTGGATCACTCCTCACCTCCTCAGCACAGTGGATCTGTAGCTGGGGGTCCAGTCTATATTAACACTCCTCACCTCCTCAGCACAGTGGATCTGTAGCTGGGGGTCCAGTCTATATTAACACTCCTCACCTCCTCAGCACAGTGGATCTGTAGCTGGGGGTCCAGTCTATATTAACACTCCTCACCTCCTCAGCACAGTGGATCTGTAGCTGGGGGTCCAGTCTATATTAACACTCCTCACCTCCTCAGCACAGTGGATCTGTAGCTGGGGGTCCAGTCTATATTAACACTCCTCACCTCCTCAGCACAGTGGATCTGTAGCTGGGGGTCCAGTCTATATTAACACTCCTCACCTCCTCTCCTCAGCACAGTGGATCTGTAGCTGGGGGTCCAGTCTATATTAACACTCCTCACCTCCTCAGCACAGTGGATCTGTAGCTGGGGGTCCAGTCTATATTAACACTCCTCACCTCCTCAGCACAGTGGATCTGTAGCTGGGGGTCCAGTCTATATTAACACTCCTCACCTCCTCAGCACAGTGGATCTGTAGCTGGGGGTCCAGTCTATATTAACACTCACCTCCTCAGCACAGTGGATCTGTAGCTGGGGGTCCAGTCTATATTAACACTCCTCACCTCCTCAGCACAGTGGATCTGTAGCTGGGGGTCCAGTCTATATTAACACTCCTCACCTCCTCAGCACAGTGGATCTGTAGCTGGGGGTCCAGTCTATATAACACTCCTCAGCACAGTGGATCTGTAGCTGGGGGTCCAGTCACACTCCTCAGCACAGTGGATCTGTAGCTGGGGGTCCAGTCTATATTAACACTCCTCACCTCCTCAGCACAGTGGATCTGTAGCTGGGGGTCCAGTCTATATTAACACTCCTCACCTCCTCAGCACAGTGGATCTGTAGCTGGGGGTCCAGTCTATATTAACACTCCTCACCTCCTCAGCACAGTGGATCTGTAGCTGGGGGTCCAGTCTATATTAACACTCCTCACCTCCTCAGCACAGTGGATCTGTAGCTGGGGGTCCAGTCTATATTAACACTCCTCACCTCCTCAGCACAGTGGATCTGTAGCTGGGGGTCCAGTCTATATAACACTCCTCACCTCCTCAGCACAGTGGATCTGTAGCTGGGGGTCCAGTCTATATTAACACTCCTCAGCACAGTGGATCTGTAGCTGGGGGTCCAGTCTATATTAACACCTCCTCAGCACAGTGGATCTGTAGCTGGGGGTCCAGTCTATATTAACACTCCTCACCTCCTCAGCACAGTGGATCTGTAGCTGGGGGTCCAGTCTATATTAACACTCCTCAGCACAGTGGATCTGTAGCTGGGGGTCCAGTCTATATTAACACTCCTCATCTGACAGTGGATCTGTAGCTGGGGGTCCAGTCTATATTAACACTCCTCACCTCCTCAGCACAGTGGATCTGTAGCTGGGGGTCCAGTCTATATTAACACTCCTCACCTCCTCAGCACAGTGGATCTGTAGCTGGGGGTCCAGTCTATATTAACACTCCTCACCTCCTCAGCACAGTGGATCTGTAGCTGGGGGTCCAGTCTATATTAACACTCCTCACCTCCTCAGCACAGTGGATCTGTAGCTGGGGGTCCAGTCTATATTAACACTCCTCACCTCCTCAGCACAGTGGATCTGTAGCTGGGGGTCCAGTCTATATTAACACTCCTCACCTCCTCAGCACAGTGGATCTGTAGCTGGGGGTCCAGTCTATATTAACACTCCTCACCTCCTCAGCACAGTGGATCTGTAGCTGGGGGTCCAGTCTATATTAACACTCCTCACCTCCTCAGCACAGTGGATCTGTAGCTGGGGGTCCAGTCTATATTAACACTCCTCAGCACAGTGGATCTGTAGCTGGGGGTCCAGTCTATATTAACACTCCTCACCTCCTCAGCACAGTGGATCTGTAGCTGGGGGTCCAGTCTATATTAACACTCCTCACCTCCTCAGCACAGTGGATCTGTAGCTGGGGGTCCAGTCTATATTAACACTCCTCACCTCCTCAGCACAGTGGATCTGTAGCTGGGGGTCCAGTCTATATTAACACTCCTCACCTCCTCAGCACAGTGGATCTGTAGCTGGGGGTCCAGTCTATATTAACACTCCTCACCTCCTCAGCACAGTGGATCTGTAGCTGGGGGTCCAGTCTATATTAACACTCCTCACCTCCTCAGCACAGTGGATCTGTAGCTGGGGGTCCAGTCTATATTAACACTCCTCACCTCCTCAGCACAGTGGATCTGTAGCTGGGGGTCCAGTCTATATTAACACTCCTCACCTCCTCAGCACAGTGGATCTGTAGCTGGGGGTCCAGTCTATATTAACACTCCTCTCACCTCCTAACACTCCTCAGCACAGTGGATCTGTAGCTGGGGGTCCAGTCTATATTAACACTCCTCACCTCCTCAGCACAGTGGATCTGTAGCTGGGGGTCCAGTCTATATTAACACTCCTCACCTCCTCAGCACAGTGGATCTGTAGCTGGGGGTCCAGTCTATATTAACACTCCTCACCTCCTCAGCACAGTGGATCTGTAGCTGGGGGTCCAGTCTATATAACACTCCTCACCTCCTCAGCACAGTGGATCTGTAGCTGGGGGTCCAGTCTATATTAACACTCCTCACCTCCTCAGCACAGTGGATCTGTAGCTGGGGGTCCAGTCTATATTAACACTCCTCACCTCCTCAGCACAGTGGATCTGTAGCTGGGGGTCCAGTCTATATTAACACTCCTCACCTCCTCAGCACAGTGGATCTGTAGCTGGGGGTCCAGTCTATATTAACACTCCTCACCTCCTCAGCACAGTGGATCTGTAGCTGGGGGTCCAGTCTATATTAACACTCCTCACCTCCTCAGCACAGTGGATCTGTAGCTGGGGGTCCAGTCTATATTAACACTCCTCACCTCCTCAGCACAGTGGATCTGTAGCTGGGGGTCCAGTCTATATTAACACTCCTCACCTCCTCAGCACAGTGGATCTGTAGCTGGGGGTCCAGTCTATATTAACACTCCTCACCTCCTCAGCACAGTGGATCTGTAGCTGGGGGTCCAGTCTATATTAACACTCCTCACCTCCTCAGCACAGTGGATCTGTAGCTGGGGGTCCAGTCTATATTAACACTCCTCACCTCCTCAGCACAGTGGATCTGTAGCTGGGGGTCCAGTCTATATTAACACTCCTCACCTCCTCAGCACAGTGGATCTGTAGCTGGGGGTCCAGTCTATATTAACACTCCTCACCTCCTCAGCACAGTGGATCTGTAGCTGGGGGTCCAGTCTATATTAACACTCCTCACCTCCTCAGCACAGTGGATCTGTAGCTGGGGGTCCAGTCTATATTAACACTCCTCACCTCCTCAGCACAGTGGATCTGTAGCTGGGGTCCAGTCTATATTAACACTCCTCACCTCCTCAGCACAGTGGATCTGTAGCTGGGGGTCCAGTCTATATTAACACTCCTCACCTCCTCAGCACAGTGGATCTGTAGCTGGGGGTCCAGTCTATATTAACACTCCTCACCTCCTCAGCACAGTGGATCTGTAGCTGGGGGTCCAGTCTATATTAACACTCCTCACCTCCTCAGCACAGTGGATCTGTAGCTGGGGGTCCAGTCTATATTAACACTCCTCACCTCCTCAGCACAGTGGATCTGTAGCTGGGGGTCCAGTCTATATTAACACTCCTCACCTCCTCAGCACAGTGGATCTGTAGCTGGGGGTCCAGTCTATATTAACACTCCTCACCTCCTCAGCACAGTGGATCTGTAGCTGGGGGTCCAGTCTATATTAACACTCCTCACCTCCTCAGCACAGTGGATCTGTAGCTGGGGGTCCAGTCTATATTAACACTCCTCACCTCCTCAGCACAGTGGATCTGTAGCTGGGGGTCCAGTCTATATTAACACTCCTCACCTCCTCAGCACAGTGGATCTGTAGCTGGGGGTCCAGTCTATATTAACACTCCTCACCTCCTCAGCACAGTGGATCTGTAGCTGGGGGTCCAGTCTATATTAACACTCCTCACCTCCTCAGCACAGTGGATCTGTAGCTGGGGGTCCAGTCTGTAGTCCAACGCCGACTCCTGAAGAATCACTCTGATCTGGTCCTCACAGTCTGGAGACAGACGCTGGTCGGCGTATTTCAGCTTCAGGCAACCAATCACCTGGCCCTCCAGTTCGCTGTCATCACTGGCCTTGTTCAGGATTGGCTGACAGAATTTAGGGATGTCTGCCTTACAGGCCTTTCTCAATATTGGGTTCAACCTGTAGTCTGAGAGAAAGGAAGACAACCAGAAATATCAGAGCTACGGGTCCACATGACATGGGTTCTGACCCAATTCCTTTTCTCTCCATTCCTTGCATCCTCCTTCCTCGCCTGCTTCTGAAAACCCATTGGAGAAGAAGATCCAAGGGGAGGGACCTGAGACCAACTCCTCCAAGAGAGAGGTAACAGGTGGTCCCATCTATTAGAGGTAACAGGTGGTCCATCTATTAGAGGTAACAGGTGGTCTCCATCTATTAGAGGTAACAGGTGGTCTCCATCTATTAGAGGTAACAGGTGGTCTCCATCTATTAGAGGTAACAGGTGGTCTCCATCTATTAGAGGTAACAGGTGGTCTCCATCTATTAGAGGTAACAGGTGGTCCATCTATTAGAGGTAACAGGTGGTCTCCATCTATTAGAGGTAACAGGTTGTCTCCATCTATTAGAGGTAACAGGTGGTCCATCTATTAGAGGTAACAGGTGGTCCATCTATTAGAGGTAACAGGTGGTCCATCTATTAGAGGTAACAGGTGGTCCATCTATTAGAGGTAACAGGTGGTCCATCTATTAGAGGTAACAGGTGGTCCATCTATTAGAGGTAACAGGTGGTCTCCATCTATTAGAGGTAACAGGTGGTCTCCCTCTATTAGAGGTAACAGGTGGTCTCCCTCTATTAGAGGTAACAGGTGGTCCATCTATTAGAGGTAACAGGTGGTCCATCTATTAGAGGTAACAGGTGGTCTCCATCTATTAGAGGTAACAGGTGGTCTCCATCTATTAGAGGTAACAGGTGGTCCATCTATTAGAGGTAACAGGTGGTCCATCTATTAGAGGTAACAGGTGGTCCATCTATTAGAGGTAACAGGTGGTCTCCATCTATTAGAGGTAACAGGTGGTCTCCATCTATTAGAGGTAACAGGTGGTCTCCATCTATTAGAGGTAACAGGTGGTCCATCTATTAGAGGTAACAGGTGGTCCATCTATTAGAGGTAACAGGTGGTCCATCTATTAGAGGTAACAGGTGGTCTCCATCTATTAGAGGTAACAGGTGGTCTCCATCTATTAGAGGTAACGGGTGGTCCATCTATTAGAGGTAACAGGTGGTCAATCTATTAGAGGTAACAGGTGGTCCATCTATTAGAGGTAACAGGTGGTCCATCTATTAGAGGTAACAGGTGGTCTCCATCTATTAGAGGTAACAGGTGGTCCATCTATTAGAGGTAACAGGTGGGCCATCTATTAGAGGTAACAGGTGGTACATCTATTAGAGGTAACAGGTGGTCTCCATCTACTAGAGGTAACAGGTGGTCCATCTATTAGAGGTAACAGGTGGTCCATCTATTAGAGGTAACAGGTGGTCCATCTATTAGAGGTAACAGGTGGTCTCCCTCTATTAGAGGTAACAGGTGGTCTCCATCTATTAGAGGTAACAGGTGGTCCATCTATTAGAGGTAACAGGTGGTCCCCATCTATTAGAGGTAACAGGTGGTCCCCATCTATTAGAGGTAACAGGTGGTCCATCTATTAGAGGTAACAGGTGGTCTCCATCTATTAGAGGTAACAGGTGGTCCATCTATTAGAGGTAACAGGTGGTCTCCATCTATTAGAGGTAACAGGTGGTCTCCATCTATTAGAGGTAACAGGTGGTACATCTATTAGAGGTAACAGGTGGTCCATCTATTAGAGGTAACAGGTGGTCCATCTATTAGAGGTAACAGGTGGTCCCATCTATTAGAGGTAAAAGGTGGTCTCCATCTATTAGAGGTAACAGGTGGTCTCCATATATTAGAGGTAACAGGTGGTCTCCATATATTAGAGGTAACAGGTGGTCCATCTATTAGAGGTAACAGGTGGTCCATCTATTAGAGGTAACGGGTGGTCCATCTATTAGAGGTAACAGGTGGTCTCCATCTATTAGAGGTAACAGGTGGTCTCCATCTATTAGAGGTAACAGGTGGTCCCATCTATTAGAGGTAACAGGTGGTCTCCATCTATTAGAGGTAACAGGTGGTCCATCTATTAGAGGTAACAGGTGGTCTCCATCTATTAGAGGTAACAGGTGGTCTCCATCTATTAGAGGTAACAGGTGGTCTCCATCTATTAGAGGTAACAGGTGGTCCATCTATTAGAGGTAACAGGTGGTCCATCTATTAGAGGTAACAGGTGGTCTCCATCTATTAGAGGTAACAGGTGGTCTCCATCTATTAGAGGTAACAGGTGGTCTCCATCTATTAGAGGTAACAGGTGGTCTCCATCTATTAGAGGTAACAGGTGGTCTCCATCTATTAGAGGTAACAGGTGGTCTCCATCTATTAGAGGTAACAGGTGGTCTCCATCTATTAGAGGTAACAGGTGGTCTCCATCTATTAGAGGTAACAGGTGGGCCATCTATTAGAGGTAACAGGTGGTCTCCATCTATTAGAGGTAACAGGTAGTCTCCATCTATTAGAGGTAACAGGTGGTCTCCATCTATTAGAGGTAACAGGTGGTCTCCATCTATTAGAGGTAACAGGTGGTCCATCTATTAGAGGTAACAGGTGGTCTCCATCTATTAGAGGTAACAGGTGGTCTCCCTCTATTAGAGGTAACAGGTGGTCTCCCTCTATTAGAGGTAACAGGTGGTCTCCATCTATTAGAGGTAACAGGTGGTCTCCATCTATTAGAGGTAACAGGTGGTCTCCATCTATTAGAGGTAACAGGTGGTCTCCATCTATTAGAGGTAACAGGTGATCCACCTAAAGTGTGTGTTACCTGTGTTCACTGTGAGAGTGTGTGTGTTACCTGTGAGAGTGTGTGTGTTACCTGTGTTCACTGTGAGAGTGTGTGTGTTACCTGTGTGAGAGTGTGTGTTACCTGCGTGAGAGAATGTGTGTTCTGTGTTCTGTGTGAGAGAGTGAGTGTGTGTGTGACCTGTGTTCTGTGTGAGAGTGTGTGTGTGTGAGAATGTGTGTGTGTGTAAGAGTGTGGGTTACCTGTGTTCTGTGTGAGAGTGTGTTACAGTGTGTGTTACCTGTGTTCTGTGTGAGAGTGTGTGTGTGTGAGAGTGTGTTTTACCGGTGTTCTGTGTGAGAGTGTGTGTGTGTGTGTGTGTGTGTGTGTGTGAGAGAGTGTGTGTTACCTGTGTTCTGTGTGAGAGTGTGTTACAGTGTGTGTTACCTGTGTTCTGTGTGATCTGTCTCTTGGTGATCATCTGTTTACACTTGGGATCCATCAGTTCAGAGTTCTTGTTCTGTTTCAGACACTGCAGCATGTTCTTAGCATCCACATCTGTACAGAACCGCTGACACGTGGAGAGAGAGGACAGGCAGAGAGGACAGGAGGGACAGAGAGGACAGGAGGGACAGAGAGAGAGAAGAGAGGAGGGACAGAGAAAGAGAGGAGAGGAGGGACAGAGAGAGAGAGGACAGGAGGGACAGAGGACAGGAGGGACAGAGAGAGAGAGGACAGGAGGGACAGAGGACAGGAGAGACAGAGAGAGAGAGGACAGGAGGGACAGAGAGAGAGAGGACAGAGAGGACAGGAGGGAGAGAGACAAGTTAAAGATAGGTAAGGGGAACAGGCCTAGAAAGTTTTCTTTAACATGTTCTTAGCATCTACGTCCGTCCGCTGAGAGAGACAGAGACAGAGACAGAGAGACAGACAGAGAGACAGACAGAGAGAAACTTGTCCAAAACCACTCCTGTGTTGTCTTGGCTGTGTGTTTAGGATCGTTGTCCTGTTGGAAGGTGAACCTTCACCCCAGTCTCAGGTCCTGAGCGCTTCGGGACATGAAAGTCCTCTCTGAAAGTCCTCGAGTGGCCCAGCCAGAGCCCAGCCAGAACCCAGCCAGAGCCCAGCCAGAGCCCAGCCAGAGCCCAGCCAGAGCCCAGCCAGAGCCCAGCCAGAGCCCAGCCAGAGCCCAGCCAGAGCCCAGCCAGAGCCCAGCCAGAGCCCAGACTTGAATCCCATTGAACATCTATGGAAAGACTTGGGGAGTTGCAGTGAACAGCAATCTTCATCTAACTAACAGAGCTTGAGAAAATCCCCAAATCGAGATGTGCAAAGCTGATACAGAGATACCCAAGATGTCTCACAGCTGATAGAGAGATTCCCTCACCACAGCCACACGGGGGCGTCCCCCCTCTCACCACAGCCACACGGGGGCGTCCCCCTCTCACCACAGCCACACGGGGGCGTCCCCCCTCTCACCACAGCCACACGGGGGCGTCCCCCCCCTCACCACAGCCACACGGGGGCGTCCCCCCCTCTCACCACAGTCACACCCCACCCCCCTCCCTCACCTTAATCATCTGCTTGCAGACCCTCATGAGCTGGTAGTCCAGTTCTGGATCCAGCATCTCTCCCTCCTGTAGTTTAAACACCCTCTGGTGACACTGCTGAGACAGCTGCTTCTTCCTGTCCTTTAAACACTCCATCATCTGAGCGTTACCGAACACCACGTTGGAGCAGAGCCTCCCGATGTCCGTCTTACACACGTCATACAACTCTGGTTCCAGACGAATGTCCTCTGACTGCAGAGAGAGGAGAAAGGAGAGAAAGGAGAGGAGAGAGGAGGAGACAGAAAGGAGAGGAGAGAGAAAGGAGAGGAGAGAGAAAGGAGAGGAAAGGAGAGGAGAGAGAAAGGAAAGGAGAGGAGAGAGAAAGGAGAGGAAGGAGAGGAGAGAGAAAGGAGAGGAAGGAGAGGAGAGAGAAAGGAGAGGAAAGGAGAGGAGAGAGAAAGGAGAGGAGAGAGAAAGGAGAGGAGAGAGAAAGGAGAGGAGAGAGAAAGGAGAGGAGAGAGAAAGGAGAGGAGAGAGAAAGGAGAGGAGAGAGAAAGGAGGGAGAGGAGAGAGAAAGGAAAGGAGAGAGAAAGGAGAGGAAAGGAGAGGAAAGGAGAGGAGAGAGAAAGGAGAGGAAAGGAGAGGAAAGAGAAAGGAGAGGAGAGGAAAGGAGAGAGAAAGGAGAGGAGAGAGAAAGGAGAGGAGAGAGAAAGGAGAGGAGGAGAGAGAGAAAGGAGGGTTGAGAAAGGAGAGGAGAAAGAAGGAGAGAAAAACATGAGAGAGGAGAGAGAAAGAGAGGAGAGGAGGAGAGAGAGAGAAAGGAGAGGAGGAGAGAGAGAAAGGAGAGGAGGAGGAGAGAGAAAGGAGAGGAGGCGGAGAGAGAAAGGAGAGGAGGCGGAGAGAGAAAGGAGAGGAGGCGGAGAGAGAAAGGAGAGGAGGCGGAGAGAGAAAGGAGAGGAGGCGGAGAGAGAAAGGAGAGGAGGAGAGAGAAAGGAGAGGAGGCGAGAGAAAGGAGAGGAGGAGAGAGAAAGGAGAGGAGGAGAGAGAAAGGAGAGGAGGCGAGAGAAAGGAGAGGAGGCGAGAGAAAGAGAGGAGAGAGAAAGGAGAGGAGAGAGAAAGGAGAGGTGAGAGAAAGGAGAGGTGAGAGAAAGGAGGATTGAGAAAGGAGAGGAGAGAGAAAGGAGAGGAGAGAGAAAGGAGAGGAGAGAGAAAGGAGGATTGAGAAAGGAGAGGAGAAGCATGTGAGAGAGGAGAGAGAAAGGAGAGGAGGAGAGAGAGAAAGGAGGGTTGAGAAAGGAGAGGAGGAGAGAGAAAGGACAGGAGAAAGGAGGAGAGAGAAACATGTGAGAGAGGAGAGAGAAAGGAGAGGAGGAGAGAGAAAGGAGAGGAGAAGAGAGAAAGGAGAGGAGAGAGAAAGGAGAGGAGGAGGAGAGAGAAAGGAGAGGAGGAGAGAGAAAGGAGAGGAGGAGAGAGAGAAAGGAGAGGAGAGGAGAGAGAAAGGAGAGGAGAGAGAAAGGAGGATTGAGAAAAGAGAGGAGAGAGAAAGGAGATGAAGAGGAGGAGAGAGAAAGGAGAGGAGAAACATGTGAGAGAGGAGAGAGAAAGGAGAGGAGGAGAGAGAGAAAGCTCCTCTACTCTGAGTTGTAACAGAGTTGTAACTCTCACCATCTCCAGCTCCTCTACTCTGAGTTGTAACAGAGTTGTAACTCTCACCATCTCCTCTACTCTGAGTTGTAACTCTCCCCATCTCCTCTACTCTGAGTTGTAACAGAGTTGTAACTCTCACCATCTCCTCTACTCTGAGTTGTAACTCTCCCCATCTCCTCTACTCTGAGTTGTAACTCTCACCATCTCCTCTACTCTGAGTTGTAACTCTCCCCATCTCCTCTACTCAGAGTTGTAACTCTCCCCATCTCCTCTACTCTGAGTTGTAACTCTCACCATCTCCTCTACTCTGAGTTGTAACTCTCCCCATCTCCTCTACTCTGAGTTGTAACTCACCATCTCCTCTACTCTGTGTTGTAACTCTCACCATCTCCAGGTCCTCTACTCTGAGTTGTAACAGAGTTGTAACTCTCACCATCTCCTCTACTCTAAGTTGTAACTCTCCCCATCTCCAGCTCCTCTACTCAGAGTTGTAACTCTCCCCATCTCCAACTCCTCTACTCTAAGTTGTAACTCTCCCCATCTCCAGCTCCTCTACTCAGAGTTGTAACTCTCCCCATCTCCAACTCCTCTACTCTAAGTTGTAACTCTCCCCATCTCCAGCTCCTCTACTCAGAGTTGTAACTCTCCCCATCTCCAACTCCTCTACTCTGAGTTGTAACTCTCCCCATCTCCTCTACTCTGAGTTGTAACTCTCCCCATCTCCAGCTCCTCTAC
>NC_088213.1:6292478-6324978 GCF_036934945.1 Oncorhynchus masou masou | reverse complement strand
CTTGGTCCGTGTTGTCATAGCGACAGCGACCCGCCAGCTGTGTATACATGCGTACATGAGTCAGTGTGCGTGTTGTCATAGCAACAGTGACCCACCAGCTGGAAGTGTGTCACTCCCACGGTACACTTGCTGTTCATCTCCTTCTGGTGTTTGTTCTGAACCAGACACTCCATCACATCCCCTGTATCCACCTGGTTATCAGATACATCCTGGAGGGAGGAGAGAGAGAGGAGAGAGATGTGTTTGATCTATCTGAACCAGACACTCCATCACATCCCCTGTATCCACCTGGTTATCAGATACATCCTGGAGGGAGGAGAGAGAGAGGAGAGAGATGTGTTTGATCTGAACCAGACACTCCATCACATCCCCTGTATCCACCTGGTTATCAGATACATCCTGGAGGGAGGAGAGAGAGAGGAGAGAGATGTGTTTGATCTATCTGAACCAGACACTCCATCACATCCCCTGTATCCACCTGGTTATCAGATACATCCTGGAGAGAGAGAGAGAGAGAGGAGAGAGATGTGTTTGTTCTGAACCAGACACTCCATCACATCCCCTGTATCCACCTGGTTATCAGATACATCCTGGAGGGAGGAGAGAGAGAGATGTGTTTGATCTGAACCAGACACTCCATCACATCCCCTGTATCCACCTGGTTATAAGATACATCCTGGAGGGAGGAGAGAGAGAGAGGAGAGAGATGTGTTTGATCTGAACCAGACACTCCATCACATCCCCTGTATCCACCTGGTTATCAGATACATCCTGGAGGGAGGAGAGAGAGAGGAGAGAGATGTGTTTGATCTGAACCAGACACTCCATCACATCCCCTGTATCCACCTGGTTATCAGATACATCCTGGAGGGAGGAGAGAGAGAGGAGAGAGATGTGTTTGTTCTGAACCAGACACTCCATCACATCCCCTGTATCCACCTGGTTATCAGATACATCCTGGAGGGAGGAGAGAGAGAGGAGAGAGATGTGTTTGATCTGAACCAGACACTCCATCACATCCCCTGTATCCACCTGGTTATCAGATACATCCTGGAGGGAGGAGAGAGAGAGATGTGTTTGATCTGAACCAGACACTCCATCACATCCCCTGTATCCACCTGGTTATCAGATACATCCTGGAGGGAGAGAGGAGAGAGATGTGTTTGATCTGAACCAGACACTCCATCACATCCCCTGTATCCACCTGGTTATCAGATACATCCTGGAGGGAGAGAGGAGAGAGATGTGTTTGATCTGAACCAGACACTCCATCACATCCCCTGTATCCACCTGGTTATCAGATACATCCTGGAGGGAGAGAGGAGAGAGATGTGTTTGATCTGAACCAGACACTCCATCACATCCCCTGTATCCACCTGGTTATCAGATACATCCTGGAGGGAGAGAGGAGAGAGATGTGTTTGATCTGAACCAGACACTCCATCACATCCCCTGTATCCACCTGGTTATCAGATACATCCTGGAGGGAGGAGAGAGAGAGATGTGTTTGTTCTGAACCAGACACGCCATCACATCCCCTGTTGGGATAACTTTTTTTATTTTTTTAGACTTGCCAAAAGAGGACAAGCTGTTCTGAGGTCAGGCAGAGTGAGAGAGCTGAGTCCTGAAGCTGTTCTGAGGTCAGGCAGAGTGAGAGAGCTGAGTCCTGAAGCTGTTCTGAGGTCTGGCAGAGTGAGAGAGCTGAGTTCTGAAGCTGTTCTGAGGTCAGGCAGAGTGAGAGAGCTGAGTCCTGAAGCTGTTCTGAGGTCAGGCAGAGTGAGAGAGCTGAGTCCTGAAGCTGTTCTGAGGTCAGGCAGAGTGAGAGAGCTGAGTCCTGAAGCTGTTCTGAGGTCAGGCAGAGTGAGAGAGCTGAGTCCTGAAGCTGTTCTGAGGTCAGGCAGAGTGAGAGAGCTGAGTCCTGAAGCTGTTCTGAGGTCAGGCAGAGTGAGAGAGCTGAGTCCTGAAGCTGTTCTGAGGTCTGGCAGAGTGAGAGAGCTGAGGTCAGGCAGAGTGAGAGAGCTGAGTCCTGAAGCTGTTCTGAGGTCAGGCAGAGTGAGAGAGCTGAGTTCTGAAGCTGTTTTGAGGTCAGGCAGAGTGAGAGAGCTGAGTCCTGAAGCTGTTCTGAGGTCAGGCAGAGTGAGAGAGCTGAGTTCTGAAGCTGTTCTGAGGTCAGGCAGAGTGAGAGAGCTGAGTCCTGAAGCTGTTCTGAGGTCAGGCAGAGTGAGAGAGCTGAGTTCTGAAGCTGTTTTGAGGTCAGGCAGAGTGAGAGAGCTGAGTCCTGAAGCTGTTCTGAGGTCAGGCAGAGTGAGAGAGCTGAGTCCTGAAGCTGTTCTGAGGTCTGGCAGAGTGAGAGAGCTGAGTCCTGAAGCTGTTCTGAGGTCAGGCAGAGTGAGAGAGCTGAGTCCTGAAGCTGTTCTGAGGTCAGGCAGAGTGAGAGAGCTGAGTCCTGAAGCTGTTCTGAGGTCAGGCAGAGTGAGAGAGCTGAGTTCTGAAGCTGTTTTGAGGTCTGGCAGAGTGAGAGAGCTGAGTTCTGAAGCTGTTTTGAGGTCTGGCAGAGTGAGAGAGCTGAGTTCTGAAGCTGTTTTGAGGTCAGGCAGAGTGAGAGAGCTGAGTTCTGAAGCTGTTTTGAGGTCAGGCAGAGTGAGAGAGCTGAGTTCTGAAGCTGTTTTGAGGTCAGGCAGAGTGAGAGAGCTGAGTTCTGAAGCTGTTTGTTGGAACTTACATGGCAGTGAGACTGGATGACAGGCTGACAGGCCCGGATCAGCAGGGCCTCAATATGAATGTCCTGTCACAGCAGAGAGACCATGTCAGCCAGAGACATTACTACACAGAGACATCACACATACAGAATGTTTGGCACCCTTGATAAAGATGAGATTGGATCAAATAAATAACACAAATACTGACCATTAGGAAAGAATTCCAATCACTTGACTTTTTCCACAGTTTGCTACTTTACAACCTTATTCTAAAATGGATTAAAAAATATAAATACTGCCTCAATCTACACACAATACCCCATAATGACAAAGCAAACAGGTTAAGACATTTTAGCAAATTTATTACAAATAAAAAATCTGAAGAATGACATTCACATTTGTATTCAGATCCTTTACTCTGTGCTTTGTTGAAGCACCTTTGGCAGCAATTATAGTCTCAAGTCTTATTGGGTATGTGTTAAGGGATTTTTTATCAATAATGACTAATTGTGTCTACATTTCAATCAGGACTGACTAATCAGAATACTATTATGTTACTGTATATGTATGAATTTTCTTTTTAATCCTAGTACTGAATATAATGTGTGTAAATATAATCAAGAGTTAGAACAATGACTGACTGTACCTTGGTGGAAATGAATGAACTTATCGTCAGACTGGCTAGAATGCTGATCTACACAGGCTGACCTTGGCTCTGTTCATATATTATCTCAATAGGGGGAGACGATGTGGGAAAGCTTGAGAACTATACAGCAGAGATGAGACGGGGTAGTACTAAAACTAATGACGTCATCTTCAGTTTATGTGGTAAACTGTATCATGTTCAGTTTCTCTCGAGAATAAACGCTGCCGATTGATTTTGAGACTGGTCTCTGTCCATTTTATGCAAATAAGAGTCAAATTCTTAGGAATTGACAGAGTGTTTCATTTTAATTGGGTATTAAAACATGTAGGAATTTAATTCCTGTAACAATTGGTCCTTCGAACCAGGATCTAAAATACCCATCTCTGTCATCTGAAGGTCGTACGCCGAAAATCACGAACGGGTCTGGTCCCGTTATGTAAGACCTGGCCTCTGAATTGAGGTTAAAGAACAGGCCGGTGTACACCCCAGACCAACAGGGATGGGGACTAGATCCAACAAACAGCTTTTCCCAGTCGGCGACAAGGTCAGTGGCCTTTATTCTCAATTCTGGGGGGAATGATTTAAGTTATCTTTGATTTAATGTTCTAAAATGTTCAGAATTGATCAAGAATAGGAGCTTTGCTATTCCAAACAGATCCAATGGGTTGTGTATGACCGATATACACTGGGTTATTTATAACCCTGGCAGGTGCACACCATAAATAAACCAGCTTAATAGTTCCGGGTGCCTTGGAGGCCAGAGGGGTTATTAAGACGGGACAGGCAGTCCAAATGAGGAGAGAGGGAAGACAAAATCTAGAGGAATGGGATAAAAGCCAAATCTATAGACAAGAGGTTCCAGGAGAGAGGGAAGCCTAATATAGCGAAGTGAGACAAGATATTGGTGTCCTTTAAAAGTCCTATGAGGCAACATGAAATAGGAGGTGAACTAGGGATTTGCGACCCTCTGGGTAATAGCTTATAGCTGCAAGGGTGAGACATGGTATCTGATCAACGCTATAGACAACGTTTCCACAAAGGAGAAAACAAAGGAGAGAACTAGGTAATGGTAAACACATACATACATAGAACATAGAAATACATACACATAGATAGTGATGAATACCACAGCAACTAGGAGCGGCAAGGATTTAGTAAACATGGGTAGTAAATCCTCCAAGGAGGTCCAGGAATGGACGGGAGATTACCGTTATATGGAGCAGATAGACAGAAGGAATATTGATTTCTGTTTAAAATGGGGAAAAGGTTTTGATGGACATCTAGATGTTGAAAAGTTAGAATTTCTTATAAAACAGATGCATAAGGAATGTGGCAAGGATGTGCAGAAGCAGAATAAACAAGGGTTGTACACAGCCAGGGTCTGGCTTTCGGAAGCCAGGAAAAGAGTGGAAGGGGATAGAAGAAAGAAAGACGTGAAGAGCCTCTCTGCCCTCCGCTCCCACAGCGGGAAAAAGTGGCCAATTGGGTGGGGATCAAAACCTATATCCTTCTCTAGTGGACCAGGCTTACAGAGACAATCCCGACGATGAGGTGGTGATGGCTCAGAGGAGAGTGCAATTGCCGCTCCGTGCTGAGCCTCCCCCAGTTTATGATCCGGGACTGGATGGTGTGAGTCAGGAGGAACAGAGAGGCACGGAGAGAGAGCAGGAACTGATTCGGGCAGTATTGAGGAAGGTGCAGATGGAAAGGACATTGGTAGAGACTCAGACGGTGAAGGAGGAAGATGGGTCGGGGAGGGAAAAATATCAGACACCGTCACCGAATCAGAACCACTCAGGACTACTCAGAATAACCTCCGATACAGGAGAGAAAAATAGACCACGGCCTTGGAGAGATTTCCAGTACTATAGCAGGGAAGAAGACAGTGCAGAGAGAGAAGAGTGAGACAAGTGAATCAAAATGTTTAAAGATAAAGGGTTCTTTAATATGTCTAGTATGGAACACGAATGTAAAGGGGTGGTGTAACCTTTGACCTGCTTTCATGGCTCTCCCAGTTGGTCTGATCAGCCACAGGGCGGAGTCATTTGAATAATGAATTTGTGGTCATGGGAGATACTGGATTTTTAAAGTAAATGTATTATAATGGAGTATATAGTACTGCAACAGGAACAGAAATCATATGGATCATCGATAATACATGGGGGAAGATGGTCCTTGGAGGTTTGGACAGGACACCGTATTAAGCCAATAGGACAGGAAATTACATGATAGAAATTCTTAGGAATTGACAAGAGTGTTTAATTTTAATTGGGTATTAAAACATGTAGGAATTTAATTCCTGTAACAGTATGACTCTACAAGCTTGGCACACCTGTATTTGGGAAGTTTCTCCCATTCTAACTCCTACTATATAATATAGTACTAATATAGTACTAATATAACTCATACTATATAAAATAGTACTAATATAACTCCTACTATATAATATAGTACTAATATAGTACTAATATAACTCCTACTATATAATATAGTACTAATATAGTACTAATATAACTCCTACTATATAATATAGTACTAATATAACTCATACTATATAAAATAGTACTTATATAACTCCTACTATATAATATAGTACTAATATAGTACTAATATAACTCCTACTATATAATATAGTACTAATATAACTCATACTATATAAAATAGTACTTATATAACTCCTACTATATAATATAGTACTAATATAGTACTAATATAACTCATACTATATAAAATAGTACTAATATAACTCCTACTATATAATATAGTACTAATATAGTACTAATATAACTCCTACTATATAATATAGTACTAATATAACTCATACTATATAACAACTACTAATATAACTCATACTATATAAAATAGTAATAATATAGTGCTAATATAACATAGTAATAATATAACTAATTTATATAGTAACAATATAGTAATAATATAGCACTTATATAACTCAAACTATATAATAATAATATAGTACTAATATAGCTCATACTATATAATATAGTACTAATATAACTCATACTATATAATATAGTAATAATATAACTCATACTATATAATATAGCACTAATATAACTCATACTATATAATATAGCACTAATATAACTCATACTATATAATATAGTAATAATATAGTACTAATATAACTCATACTATATAATAAAGTACTAATATAACTCATACTATATAATATAGCACTCATACTATATAATATAGCACTAATATAACTCATACTATATAATATAGTAATCATATAGTACTAATATAACTCATACTATATAATATAGTAGCAATATAACTCATACTATATAATATAGTAATAATATAGTACTTATATAACTCATACTATATAATATAGTACTAATATAAATCATACTACATAATATAGTAATAATATAGTACTAATATAACTCATACTATATAATATAGTAATAATATAACTCATACTATATAATATAGCACTAATATAACTCATACTATATAATATAGTAATAATATAGTAGCAATATAACTCATACTATATAATATAGTACTAATATAACTCATACTATATAATATAGTAATAATATAACTCATACTACATAATATAGTAATAATATAACTCATACTATATAATATAGTAATAATATAACTCATACTATATAATATAGTAATAATATAACTCATACTATATAATATAGCACTAATATAACTCATACTATATAATATAGCACTAATATAACTCATACTATATAATATAGTAATAATATAGTAGCAATATAACTCATACTATATAATATAGTAATAATATAGCACTAATATAACTCATACTATATAATATAGTACTAATATAACTCATACTATACAATATAGCACTCATATAACTCAAACTATATAATATAGCACTAATATAACTCATACTATATAATATAGTAATAATATAGTACTAATATAACTCATACTATATAATATAGTAGCAATATAACTCATACTATATAATATAGCACTAATATAACTCATACTATATAATATAGCACTAATATAACTCATACTATATAATATAGTAATAATATAGTAGCAATATAACTCATACTATATAATATAGTAATAATATAGTAGCAATATAACTCATACTATATAATATAGCACTAATATAACTCATACTATATAATATAGCACTAATATAACTCATACTATATAATATAACACTAATATAACTCATACTATATAATATAGCACTAATATAACTCATACTATATAATATAGTAATAATATAGTAGCAATATAACTCATACTATATAATATAGTAATAATATAGTACTAATATAACTCATACTATATAATATAGTAATAATATAGTACTAATATAACTCATACTATATAATATAGTACTAATATAACTCATACTATATAATATAGCACTAACATAACTCATACTATATAATATATCACTAATATAACTAATACTATATACTATCGCAGTAACATAACTCATACTATATAATAACTACTAATATAACTCATACTATATAATATAACTCATACTATATAATAACTAATACTATATAATATAACTCATACTATATAATATAACTAATACTATATAATAACTACTAATATACCAAATGAGTTAAATGTAAATGTAAATATAACTCATACTATATAATATAACTCATACTATATAATAACTACTAATATAACTCATACTATATAATATATAATATAACTCATACTATATAATATAACTCATACTATATAATATAACTCATACTATATAATAACTACTAATATAACTCATACTATATAATATAACTCATACTATATAATAACTACTAATATAACTGATACTATATAATATAACTCATACTATATAATAACTACTAATATAACTCATACTATATAATATAACTCATACTATATAATATAACTCATACTATATAATATAACTCATACTATATAATAACTACTAATATAACTCATACTATATAATATAACTCATACTATATAATAACTACTAATATAACTGATACTATATAATATAACTCATACTATATAATAACTACTAATATAACTCATACTATATAATATAACTCATACTATATAATATAACTCATACTATATAATATAACTCATACTATATAATAACTACTAATATAACTCATACTATATAATATAACTCATACTATATAATAACTACTAATATAACTCATACTATATAATATAACTCATACTATATAATAACTACTAATATAAAACTCATACTATATAATAACTACTAATATAACTCATACTATATAATAACTACTAATATAACTCATACTATATAATATAACTCATACTATATAATATAACTCATACTATATAATATAACTCATACTATATAATAACTACTAATATAACTCATACTATATAATATAACTCATACTATATAATAACTACTAATATAACTCATACTATATAATATAACTCATACTATATAACTCATACTATATAATAACTACTAATATAACTCATACTATATAATATAACTCATACTATATAATAACTACTAATATAACTCATACTATATAATATAACTCATACTATATAATATAACTCATACTATATAATATAACTCATACTATATAATAACTACTAATATAACTCATACTATATAATATAACTCATACTATATAATAACTACTAATATAACTCATACTATATAATATAACTCATACTATATAATATAACTCATACTATATAATATAACTCATACTATATAATATAACTCATACTATATAATATAACTCATACTATATAATATAACTCATACTATATAACTCATACTATATAATAACTACTAATATAACTCATACTATATAATATAACTCATACTATATAATAACTACTAATATAACTCATACTATATAATATAACTCATACTATATAATAACTACTAATATAACTCATACTATATAATATAACTCATACTATATAATAACTACTAATATAACTCATACTATAACTCATACTATATAATATAACTCATACTATATAATATAACTCATACTATATAATATAACTCATACTATATAATAACTACTAATATAACTCATACTATATAATATAACTCATACTATATAATAACTACTAATATAACTCATACTATATAATATAACTCATACTATATAATAACTGCTAATATAACTCATACTATATAATATAAGTCATACTATATAATATAACTCATACTATATAATATAACTCATACAATATAATATAACTCATACTATATAATATAACTCATACTATATAATATAACTAATACTATATAATAACTACTAATATAACTCATACTATATAAGATAACTCATACTATATAATAACTACTAATATAAATCATACTATATAATATAACTCATACTATATAATATAACTCATACTATATAATATAACTCATACTATATAATAACTACTAATATAAAACTCATACTATATAATAACTACTAATATAACTCATACTATATAATATAACTCATACTATATAATATAACTCATACTATATAATATAACTCATACTATATAATATAACTCATACTATATAATATAACTCATACTATATAATATAACTCATACTATATAACTCATACTATATAATATAACTCATACTATATAATAACTACTAATATAACTCATACTATATAATATAACTCATACTATATAATAACTACTAATATAACTCATACTATAACTCATACTATATAATATAACTCATACTATATAATATAACTCATACTATATAATATAACTCATACTATATAATAACTACTAATATAACTCATACTATATAATATAACTCATACTATATAATAACTACTAATATAACTCATACTATATAATATAACTCATACTATATAATAACTGCTAATATAACTCATACTATATAATATAAGTCATACTATATAATATAACTCATACTATATAATATAACTCATACTATATAATATAACTCATACTATATAATATAACTCAAACTATATAATATAACTCATACTATATAATAACTACTAATATAACTCATACTATATAATAACTACTAATATAACTCATACTATATAATATAACTCATACTATATAATAACTACTAATATAACTCATACTATATAATAACTACTAATATAACTCATACTATATAATATAACTCATACTATATAATAACTACTAATATAACTACTAATATAACTCATACTATAACTCATACTATATAATATAACTCATACTATATAATAACTACTAATATAACTCATACTATATAATATAACTCATACTATATAATATAAAACTCATACTATATAATATAACTCATACTATATAATATAACTCATACTATATAATATAACTCATACTATATAATATAACTCATACAATATAATATAACTCATACAATATAATATAACTCATACTATATAATATAACTCATACTATATAATATAACTCATACTATATAACTCATACAATATAATATAACTCATACTATATAATATAACTCATACTATATAATAACTACTAATATAACTCATACTATATAATAACTACTAATATAACTCATACTATATAATATAACTCATACTATATAATAACTACTAATATAACTACTAATATAACTCATACTATATAATATAACTCATACTATATAATATAAAACTCATACTATATAATATAACTCATACTATATAATATAACTCATACTATATAATATAACTCATACAATATAATATAACTCATACAATATAATATAACTCATACTATATAATATAACTCATACTATATAATATAACTAATACTATATAATAACTACTAATATAACTCATACTATATAAGATAACTCATACTATATAATAACTACTAATATAAATCATACTATATAATATAAATCATACTATATAATATAACTCATACTATATAATATAACTCATACTATATAATAACTACTAATATAAAACTCATACTATATAATAACTACTAATATAACTCATACTATATAATATAACTCATACTATATAATATAACTCATACTATATAATATAACTCATACTATATAATATAACTCATACTATATAATATAACTCATACTATATAATATAACTCATACTATATAACTCATACAATATAATAACTACTAATATAACTCATACTATATAATATAACTCATACTATATAATAACTACTAATATAACTCATACTATATAATATAACTCATACTATATAATAACTACTAATATAACTCATACTATAACTCATACTATATAATATAACTCATACTATATAATATAACTCATACTATATAATATAACTCATACTATATAATAACTACTAATATAACTCATACTATATAATATAACTCATACTATATAATAACTACTAATATAACTCATACTATATAATATAACTCATACTATATAATAACTGCTAATATAACTCATACTATATAATATAAGTCATACTATATAATATAACTCATACTATATAATATAACTCATACAATATAATATAACTCATACTATATAATATAACTCATACTATATAATATTACTAATACTATATAATAACTACTAATATAACTCATACTATATAAGATAACTCATACTATATAATAACTACTAATATAAATCATACTATATAATATAACTCATACTATATAATATAACTCATACTATATAATATAACTCATACTATATAATAACTACTAATATAAAACTCATACTATATAATAACTACTAATATAACTCATACTATATAATATAACTCATACTATATAATATAACTCATACTATATAATATAACTCATACTATATAATATAACTCATACTATATAACTCATACTATATAATAACTACTAATATAACTCATACTATATAATATAACTCATACTATATAATAACTACTAATATAACTCATACTATAACTCATACTATATAATATAACTCATACTATATAATATAACTCATACTATATAATATAACTCATACTATATAATAACTACTAATATAACTCATACTATATAATATAACTCATACTATATAATAACTACTAATATAACTCATACTATATAATATAACTCATACTATATAATAACTGCTAATATAACTCATACTATATAATATAAGTCATACTATATAATATAACTCATACTATATAATATAACTCATACTATATAATATAACTCAAACTATATAATATAACTCAAACTATATAATATAACTCATACTATATAATAACTACTAATATAACTCATACTATATAATAACTACTAATATAACTCATACTATATAATAACTACTAATATAAAACTCATACTATATAATAACTACTAATATAACTCATACTATATAATAACTACTAATATAACTCATACTATATAATATAACTCATACTATATAATATAACTCATACTATATAATATAACTCATACTATATAATAACTACTAATATAACTCATACTATATAATATAACTCATACTATATAATAACTACTAATATAACTCATACTATATAATATAACTCATACTATATAACTCATACTATATAATAACTACTAATATAACTCATACTATATAATATAACTCATACTATATAATAACTACTAATATAACTCATACTATATAATATAACTCATACTATATAATATAACTCATACTATATAATATAACTCATACTATATAATAACTACTAATATAACTCATACTATATAATATAACTCATACTATATAATAACTACTAATATAACTCATACTATATAATATAACTCATACTATATAATATAACTCATACTATATAATATAACTCATACTATATAATATAACTCATACTATATAATATAACTCATACTATATAATATAACTCATACTATATAACTCATACTATATAATAACTACTAATATAACTCATACTATATAATATAACTCATACTATATAATAACTACTAATATAACTCATACTATATAATATAACTCATACTATATAATAACTACTAATATAACTCATACTATATAATATAACTCATACTATATAATAACTACTAATATAACTCATACTATAACTCATACTATATAATATAACTCATACTATATAATATAACTCATACTATATAATATAACTCATACTATATAATAACTACTAATATAACTCATACTATATAATATAACTCATACTATATAATAACTACTAATATAACTCATACTATATAATATAACTCATACTATATAATAACTGCTAATATAACTCATACTATATAATATAAGTCATACTATATAATATAACTCATACTATATAATATAACTCATACAATATAATATAACTCATACTATATAATATAACTCATACTATATAATATAACTAATACTATATAATAACTACTAATATAACTCATACTATATAAGATAACTCATACTATATAATAACTACTAATATAAATCATACTATATAATATAACTCATACTATATAATATAACTCATACTATATAATATAACTCATACTATATAATAACTACTAATATAAAACTCATACTATATAATAACTACTAATATAACTCATACTATATAATATAACTCATACTATATAATATAACTCATACTATATAATATAACTCATACTATATAATATAACTCATACTATATAATATAACTCATACTATATAATATAACTCATACTATATAACTCATACTATATAATATAACTCATACTATATAATAACTACTAATATAACTCATACTATATAATATAACTCATACTATATAATAACTACTAATATAACTCATACTATAACTCATACTATATAATATAACTCATACTATATAATATAACTCATACTATATAATATAACTCATACTATATAATAACTACTAATATAACTCATACTATATAATATAACTCATACTATATAATAACTACTAATATAACTCATACTATATAATATAACTCATACTATATAATAACTGCTAATATAACTCATACTATATAATATAAGTCATACTATATAATATAACTCATACTATATAATATAACTCATACTATATAATATAACTCATACTATATAATATAACTCAAACTATATAATATAACTCATACTATATAATAACTACTAATATAACTCATACTATATAATAACTACTAATATAACTCATACTATATAATATAACTCATACTATATAATAACTACTAATATAACTCATACTATATAATAACTACTAATATAACTCATACTATATAATATAACTCATACTATATAATAACTACTAATATAACTACTAATATAACTCATACTATAACTCATACTATATAATATAACTCATACTATATAATAACTACTAATATAACTCATACTATATAATATAACTCATACTATATAATATAAAACTCATACTATATAATATAACTCATACTATATAATATAACTCATACTATATAATATAACTCATACTATATAATATAACTCATACAATATAATATAACTCATACAATATAATATAACTCATACTATATAATATAACTCATACTATATAATATAACTCATACTATATAACTCATACAATATAATATAACTCATACTATATAATATAACTCATACTATATAATAACTACTAATATAACTCATACTATATAATAACTACTAATATAACTCATACTATATAATATAACTCATACTATATAATAACTACTAATATAACTACTAATATAACTCATACTATATAATATAACTCATACTATATAATATAAAACTCATACTATATAATATAACTCATACTATATAATATAACTCATACTATATAATATAACTCATACAATATAATATAACTCATACAATATAATATAACTCATACTATATAATATAACTCATACTATATAATATAACTAATACTATATAATAACTACTAATATAACTCATACTATATAAGATAACTCATACTATATAATAACTACTAATATAAATCATACTATATAATATAAATCATACTATATAATATAACTCATACTATATAATATAACTCATACTATATAATAACTACTAATATAAAACTCATACTATATAATAACTACTAATATAACTCATACTATATAATATAACTCATACTATATAATATAACTCATACTATATAATATAACTCATACTATATAATATAACTCATACTATATAATATAACTCATACTATATAATATAACTCATACTATATAACTCATACAATATAATAACTACTAATATAACTCATACTATATAATATAACTCATACTATATAATAACTACTAATATAACTCATACTATATAATATAACTCATACTATATAATAACTACTAATATAACTCATACTATAACTCATACTATATAATATAACTCATACTATATAATATAACTCATACTATATAATATAACTCATACTATATAATAACTACTAATATAACTCATACTATATAATATAACTCATACTATATAATAACTACTAATATAACTCATACTATATAATATAACTCATACTATATAATAACTGCTAATATAACTCATACTATATAATATAAGTCATACTATATAATATAACTCATACTATATAATATAACTCATACAATATAATATAACTCATACTATATAATATAACTCATACTATATAATATTACTAATACTATATAATAACTACTAATAACTCATACTATATAAGATAACTCATACTATATAATAACTACTAATATAAATCATACTATATAATATAACTCATACTATATAATATAACTCATACTATATAATATAACTCATACTATATAATAACTACTAATATAAAACTCATACTATATAATAACTACTAATATAACTCATACTATATAATATAACTCATACTATATAATATAACTCATACTATATAATATAACTCATACTATATAATATAACTCATACTATATAACTCATACTATATAATAACTACTAATATAACTCATACTATATAATATAACTCATACTATATAATAACTACTAATATAACTCATACTATAACTCATACTATATAATATAACTCATACTATATAATATAACTCATACTATATAATATAACTCATACTATATAATAACTACTAATATAACTCATACTATATAATATAACTCATACTATATAATAACTACTAATATAACTCATACTATATAATATAACTCATACTATATAATAACTGCTAATATAACTCATACTATATAATATAAGTCATACTATATAATATAACTCATACTATATAATATAACTCATACTATATAATATAACTCATACTATATAATATAACTCAAACTATATAATATAACTCATACTATATAATAACTACTAATATAACTCATACTATATAATAACTACTAATATAACTCATACTATATAATATAACTCATACTATATAATAACTACTAATATAACTCATACTATATAATAACTACTAATATAACTCATACTATATAATATAACTCATACTATATAATAACTACTAATATAACTACTAATATAACTCATACTATAACTCATACTATATAATATAACTCATACTATATAATAACTACTAATATAACTCATACTATATAATATAACTCATACTATATAATATAAAACTCATACTATATAATATAACTCATACTATATAATATAACTCATACTATATAATATAACTCATACTATATAATATAACTCATACAATATAATATAACTCATACAATATAATATAACTCATACTATATAATATAACTCATGCTATATAATATAACTCATACTATATAACTCATACAATATAATATAACTCATACTATATAATATAACTCATACTATATAATATAACTCATACTATATAATAACTACTAATATAACTCATACTATATAATAACTACTAATATAACTCATACTATATAATATAACTCATACTATATAATAACTACTAATATAACTACTAATATAACTCATACTATAACTCATACTATATAATATAACTCATACTATATAATAACTACTAATATAACTCATACTATATAATATAACTCATACTATATAATATAAAACTCATACTATATAATATAACTCATACTATATAATATAACTCATACTATATAATATAACTCATACAATATAATATAACTCATACAATATAATATAACTCATACAATATAATATAACTCATACTATATAATATAACTCATACTATATAATATAACTAATACTATATAATAACTACTAATATAACTCATACTATATAAGATAACTCATACTATATAATAACTACTAATATAAATCATACTATATAATAAAAATCATACTATATAATATAACTCATACTATATAATATAACTCATACTATATAATAACTACTAATATAAAACTCATACTATATAATAACTACTAATATAACTCATACTATATAATATAACTCATACTATATAATATAACTCATACTATATAATATAACTCATACTATATAATATAACTCATACTATATAATATAACTCATACTATATAATATAACTCATACTATATAACTCATACAATATAATAACTACTAATATAACTCATACTATATAATATAACTCATACTATATAATAACTACTAATATAACTCATACTATATAATATAACTCATACTATATAATAACTACTAATATAACTCATACTATAACTCATACTATATAATATAACTCATACTATATAATATAACTCATACTATATAATATAACTCATACTATATAATAACTACTAATATAACTCATACTATATAATATAACTCATACTATATAATAACTACTAATATAACTCATACTATATAATATAACTCATACTATATAATAACTGCTAATATAACTCATACTATATAATATAAGTCATACTATATAATATAAGTCATACTATATAATATAACTCATACTATATAATATAACTCATACTATATAATATAACTCAAACTATATAATATAACTCATACTATATAATAACTACTAATATAACTCATACTATATAATAACTACTAATATAACTCATACTATATAATATAACTCATACTATATAATAACTACTAATATAACTCATACTATATAATAACTACTAATATAACTCATACTATATAATATAACTAATACTATATAATATAACTCATACTATATAATAACTACTAATATAACTCATACTATATAATATTACTCATACTATATAATATAACTCATACTATATAATATAACTCATACTATATAATATAACTCATACTATATAATATAACTCATACTATATAATATAACTAATACTATATAATTACTACTAATATAACTCATACTATATAATATAACTCATACTATATAATATAACTCATACTATATAATATAACTCATACTAACTAATATAACTCAGTAATAATATAGTTTAGTATTTGTATAATTTATTTTATCCAGTCTTTTTTGCTCATCTTCATCAGGGTAATTTTGGAGCCACAGTCGTCCAACATGAAGACAGACAGACAGTGTACCTCAGACTGCAGCTCTGTCAGGTTGCCCACCACCTCTCCACACCCTGTCAGCAGGTCTTCCAGGTGGTCCTGCAGACACTCCAACTCCTAGAACACACACACCATCACAACGCCGTCACACAACGCCGTTACACACACCATCACCACACCATCACAACGCCGTCACACACCGTCACAACGCCGTCACACACCGTCACAACGCCGTCACACACCATCACAACGCCGTCACACACCATCACCACACCATCACAACGCCGTCACACACCATCACCACGCCATCACAACGCCGTCACAACGCCGTCACAACACCATCACACACACCATCACAACGCCATCACACAACGCCGTCACACACACCATCACAACGCCGTTACAACACCATCACCACGCCATCACACAACACCATCACCACACCATCACAGCGCCTTCACACAACGCCGTTACAACGCCGTCACACACACCATCACACACACACCATCACAACGCAGTCACACAACGCCGTCACACACACCATCACACACACACCATCACAACGCCGTCACACAACGCCGTCACACACACCATCACGACGCCGTCACACAATGCCGTCACACAACGCCGTCACACAACGCCGTCACACACACCATCACAACGCCGTCACACACACCATCACACACACACCATCACAACGCAGTCACACAACGCCGTCACACACACCATCACAACGGCGTCACACAACGCCGTCACACACAGCATCACAACGCCGTCACACAATGCCTTCACACAACGCCGTTACAACGCCATCACAACGCCGTCACAACACCATCACAACACCATCACACACACCATCACAACGCCATCACACAACGCCGTCACACACACCATCACAACGCCGTTACAACACCATCACCACGCCATCACACAACACCATCACCACACCATCACAGCGCCTTCACACAACGCCGTTACAACGCCGTCACACACACCATCACAGCGCCGTCACAACGCCGTCACACACACCATCACAACGCCGTCACACACACCATCACACACACACCATCACAACGCAGTCACACAACGCCGTCACACACACCATCACAACGGCGTCACACAACGCCGTCACACACAGCATCACAACGCCGTCACACAATGCCGTCACACAACGCCGTCACACAATGCCGTCACACAAGGCCGTCACACAATGCCGTCACACAACGCCGTCACACAATGCCGTCACACAATGCCGTCACACAATGCCGTCACACAACGCCGTCACACACACCATCACAACGCCGTCACACACACCATCACAACGCCGTCACACACACCATCACAACGCCGTCACACACACCGTCACAACCGCCTTCATATATATCAAGCAAACATAGTCAGTACTTGAGAAGCCAAGCCAAGGGCAGTAACACATTATTGTAATCCCTCATGTGGAAGGCTTGATGGTGTATACCGTACACCAGGGGACTTGGAAACAGCCGTCACACAACGTCACACACAATAAAGTTCAATTTCTGTAGCTCCTTTATACCTGCAGTCAACTTGTGCAATACGTTAGCAGATACAGAATATTGCGTTCTTCAAATCACCGGTCACATTATCTGAAATGATGAAGCTTCCTGTAGTTCCTGTAGTTCCCCAGAACAGTTGAGCCTCTGTTCTCCCCCCCACTGCTCTGTGATGGAGCCAGTCATTCTGCTGTTCCTCCTCTGTTCTCCCCCCCTCTGCTCTGTGATGGAGCCAGTCTCTGTTCTACCCCCCTCTGCTCTGTGATGGAGCCAGTCATTCTGCTGTTCCTCCTCTGTTCTCCCCCTCTGCTCTGTGATGGAGCCAGTCTCTGTTCTACCCCCTCTGCTCTGTGATGGAGCCAGTCATTCTGCTGTTCCTCCTCTGTTCTCCCCCTCTGCTCTGTGATGGAGCCAGTCATTCTGCTGTTCCTCCTCTGTTCTCCCCCTCTGCTCTGTGATGGAGCCAGTCTCTGTTCCCCCCTCTGCTCTGTGATGGAGCCAGTCTCTGTTCTCCCCCCTCTGCTCTGTGATGGAGCCAGTCTCTGTTCTCCCCCTCTGCTCTGTGAACACATGCTGCTGTTCCTCCTCTGTTCTTCCCCCCTCTGCTCTGTGAACACATGCTGCTGTTCCTCCTCTGTTCTTCCCCCCTCTGCTCTGTGAACACATGCTGCTGTTCCTCCTCTGCTCTGTGAACACATGCTGCTGTTCCTCCTCTGTTCTTCCCCCCTCTGCTCTGTGAACACATGCTGCTGTTCCTCCTCTGTTCTTCCCCCCTCTGCTCTGTGAACACATGCTGCTGTTCCTCCTCTGTTCTTCCCCTCTGCTCTGTGAACACATGCTGCTGTTCCTCTTCTGTTCTTCCCCCCTCTGCTCTGTGAACACATGCTGCTGTTCCTCCTCTGTTCTTCCCCCCTCTGCTCTGTGAACACATGCTGCTGTTCCTCCTCTGTTCTTCCCCCTCTGCTCTGTGAACACATGCTGCTGTTCCTCCTCTGTTCTTCCCCCCTCTGCTCTGTGAACACATGCTGCTGTTCCTCCTCTGTTCTTCCCCCCTCTGCTCTGTGAACACATGCTGCTGTTCCTCCTCTGTTCTTCCCCCCTCTGCTCTGTGAACACATGCTGCTGTTCCTCCTCTGTTCTTCCCCCCTCTGCTCTGTGTACACATGCTGCTGTTCCTCCTCTGTTCTTCCCCCCTCTGCTCTGTGTACACATGCTGTTGTTCCTCCTCTGTTCTTCCCCCCTCTGCTCTGTGTACACATTCTGCTGTTCCTCCTCTGTTCTTCCCCACTCTGCTCTGTGGACACATGCTGCTGTTCCTCCTCTGTTCTTCCCCCCTCTGCTATGCTTGTGTAACTTTATGAGCTGGATTTACCTGTCTTTGCAATTACTTTGTTTGTTTTTGCTCATTAGCATTTAGCTAAGAGCTTCTATGTGAATGCCCTATTAGTTTGTGCTTATTTTGTTAACATTTATGTAAGAGGCCCAATGGGCTTATCTTGCATTTTTTGGGGGACATTGGCAGCTCTCCCAGAATGCCCAGGGGTTGATGTAGGAAATTTAGTGCTGATTCTCCACCAATTTTCAGTAGTCTAAATCTCATCTGATTGGCGTAGGCATTGGCTGGAGGGTGTTTTCCAACATTCTTAACTCCATGTGAAAAAGTACAGACACTTTGGGGGAGTTGGGATGAAGCCAGTGTCGGTTTCTGTAAATCTGTCCTCCTACCTGGTTGGTCATACAGCGAATCTGTCTGTCTGTCTGCCTCCAGGTGTCGATAGCAGTAGGTCTGTCTGTCTGTCTGTCTGTCTGTCTGTCTGTCTGTCTGTCTGTCTCCAGGTGTCGATAGCAGTAGGTCTGTCTGTCTGTCTGTCTGTCTCCAGGTGTCGATAGCAGTAGGTCTGTCTGTCTGTCTGTCTGTCTGTCTCCAGGTGTCGATAGCAGTAGGTCTGTCTGTCTGTCTGTCTCCAGGTGTCGATAGCAGTAGGTCTGTCTGTCTGTCTCCAGGTGTCGATAGCAGTAGGTCTGTCTGTCTGTCTGTCTGTCTGTCTGTCTGTCTGCCTGCCTCCAGGTGTCGATAGCAGTAGGTCTGTCTGTCTGTCTGTCTGTCTGCCTGCCTCCAGGTGTCGATAGCAGTAGGTCTGTCTGTCTGTCTGTCTGCCTGCCTCCAGGTGTCGATAGCAGTAGGTCTGTCTGCCTCCAGGTGTCGATAGCAGTAGGTCTGTCTGCCTCCAGGTGTCGATAGCAGTAGGTCTGTCTGCCTCCAGGTGTCGATAGCAGTAGGTCTGTCTGCCTCCAGGTGTCGATAGCAGTAGGTCTGCCTGCCTCCAGGTGTCGATAGCAGTAGGCCTGCCTGCCTGCCTGCCTGCCTGCCTGCCTGCCTCCCTGCCCTGCCTGCCCTGCCCTGCCTGCCTTGCCTGCCTTGCCTGCCTGCCTGCCTCCCTCCCGGTGTCGATAGCAGTAGGTCTGGCTGGTTTCACCTGCCTGCCTGCCTGTCTGTTTGTCTCCTGGTGTCGATAGCAGTAGGTCTGGCTGGTTTCAACTGTCTGTCTGTCTGTCTGTGACCTACCTGTCCCGTGCCAGTCTTGTCACTACACCACTTCCCCAAGTCAGTCAAACAGTGTGTGTGTGTGTGTGTAACCTACCTGTCCCGTGCCAGTCTTGTCACTACACCACTTCCCCAGGTCAGTCAAACAGTGTGTGTGTGTGTGTGTGTGTGTGTGTGTGTGTGTGTGTGTGTGTGTGTGTGTGTGTGTGTGTGTGTAACCTACCTGTCCCGTGCCAGTCTTGTCACTACACCACTTCCCCAGGTCAGTCAAACAGCGCTTCTGGAGATCAGGGTCGAGTTTCACATCTAGCGCCCTCTGGTGGAGGATCCTCTGTACCTCTACCTTACAGTCACGAGACAGCTAAACAACACACACACACACACACACACACACACGTGATATACACACACATACCAGTGGAAGGTCATTATAACAGCACAGATATCAGATGGGATATTGTTAGACAATATTGTAGCCATTTATGTCCATCAGATTCAGCACAGTAAGGAACAATTACTGTCATTACCAAGCACCACCACCACCTACCACTGTCATTACCAACCACCACCACCACCTACCACTGTCATTACCAATCCCAACCACCACCTACCACTGTCATTACCAACCACCACCTACCACTGTCATTACCAACCAGCACCACCACCTACCACTGTCATTACCAACCAGCACCACCACCTACCACTGTCATTACCAACCACCACCAACCACTGTCCTTACCAACAACCACCACCACCTACCACTGTCATTACCAATCACCACCCTCATCTTCCTCACCACCACCTACCAGTCATTACCACTCCCCACCACCACCTACCACTCATTACCAACCACCTACCACTGTCATTACCAACCACCACCCTCATCTTCCTCACCACCACCCTCATCTTCCTCACCACCACCCTCATCTTCCTCACCACCACCCTCATCTTCCTCACCACCACCCTCATCTTCCTCACCACCACCCTCATCTTCCTCACCACCACCCTCATCTTCCTCACCACCATCTCCAACAACATGTGTTCTAGCATAGTAGTAATGTGTAACCATGGGAACTAGTTCATCTCCGCTACTCCTGAATCTCTTACCCGTCGTCCCTGCTCCTCGGTGCGGTAGGCATGGCGATAGAGACACGAGAACACGGCACCAGGTGGCATCAGCTCGCTGGTCTCATTCCAGCCGTGGGTGTGGCACAGCCGGGCAGCGTCACCCTGGCACTTCTTATACAGGATGGGGTCCAGTCTGGTAGAGGGAGGAGAGAGTTAGACAGTCTGACAGCCAGGGGGCAGTAGAGAGTTAGACAGTCTGACAGCCAGGGAGCAGTAGAGTTAGACAGTGTGGCACTTCTTATACAGGATGGGGTCCAGTCTGGTAGAGGGAGGAGAGAGTTAGACAGTCTGACAGCCAGGGGCAGTAGAGAGTTTGACAGTGTGTCAGACAGGGGGCAGTAGAGAGTTAGACAGTGTGTCAGACAGGGGGCAGTAGAGAGTTAGACAGTGTGTCAGACAGGGGGCAGTAGAGAGTTAGACAGTCTGACAGCCAGGGGCAGTAGAGAGTTTGACAGTGTGTCAGACAGGGGGCAGTAGAGAGTTAGACAGTGTGTCAGACAGGGGGCAGTAGAGAGTTAGACAATCTGACAGCCAGGGGGCAGTAGAGAGTTAGACAGGGGGCAGTAGAGAGTTAGACAGTGTGTCAGACAGGGGGCAGTAGAGAGTTAGACAGTCTGACAGCCAGGGGGCAGTAGAGAGTTAGAAAGGGGGCAGTAGAGAGTTAGACAGTCTGACAGACAGGGGGCAGTAGAGAGTTAGACAGTGTGTCAGTCTGACAGACAGGGGGCAGTAGAGAGTTAGACAGTCTGACAGCCAGGGGGCAGTAGAGAGTTAGACAGTGTGGCAGACAGGGGGCAGTAGAGAGTTAGACAGTGTGGCAGACAGGGGACAGTAGAGAGTTAGACAGTCTGACAGCCAGGGGGCAGTAGAGAGTTAGACAGTGTGGCACTTCCTCTACCAGACTGGACCCCATCCTGTATAAGGAGGAGAGAGTTAGACAGTCTGACAGCCAGGGGGCAGTAGAGAGTTAGAAAGGTGGCAGTAGAGAGTTAGACAGTCTGACAGACAGGGGGCAGTAGAGAGAGTTAGACAGTGTGTCAGTCTGACAGACAGGGGGCAGTAGAGAGTTAGACAGTCTGACAGCCAGGGGGCAGTAGAGAGTTAGACAGTGTGGCAGACAGGGGGCAGTAGAGAGTTAGACAGTGTGGCAGACAGGGGACAGTAGAGAGTTACAGTGTGTCAGTCTGACAGACAGGGGGCAGTAGAGATTTAGACAGTGTAGCAGACAGGGGGCAGTAGAGAGTTAGACAGTGTGGCACTTCTTATACAGAGGTTGATGCTTATTGTCATGAACCACAACGGCACAATTTCCACTAGATGAGCCAGATGTTTTGTTGTTAAAGGTGCACTATGCACCACACCAGACTATCAGTAGGTTGAATGTCAAAACAAACTCTGAACCATCTATATTCATTTGGGGACAGGTTGAAAAGCAAGTTTTATTCTATTCTATTAAACATTTATGGCAATTTAGCTTACTGTTGCTAGCTAATTTGTCCTATTTAGCTAGCTTGCTATTGCTAGCTAATTTGTCCTATTTAGCTAGCTTGCTGTTGCTAGCTAATTTGTCCTGGGATAAAAACATTGAGTTGTTATTTTACCTGAAATGCACAAGGTCCTCTACTCCGACAATGAATCCACAGCTAAAACGGTAAACCGAATTCGGCTTTAGTAATCTCTCCTCCTTCAGGCTTCTTCTGACTTTATATGGCGGTTGGCAACCAACTTTAAGGTGTATTGCCACCACGACTAGAGTGTGGACCTCAGTTCATCTTTAAATCACCCACATGGGTATACGCTCCTAAAAGACAATGAGGAGATGATAGATGCAGGATTTGCTACGCAGACAGACACTCTTTGGCGCACACGAGCAGTGTGGGTGAATGATTGAATAACATGTAACGTGTAAATGTATTTTGCAACGCTCGAGCACGTGACGCGTCTGGTCTGGTCAGCATGTTTAGACTTGATTTCATTAAGAATGACAGATCTATAACTCACATTTCTATGTTAATTTGGTCGGTTCTCCCAAAAAAAGTTACCTATTGCAGCTTTAATTTAAGGTTAAGGCACACCGCCATGCAATCTCCATAGACAGACATTGGCAATAGGTGGTTGACTTAGTTCCAGTCTCTAGAGATGAAGTAGTCTGCGTTCACAGTCAGGGGTTAGGGGTCAGGGGTCATGGTTGACTTACTTCCAGTCTCTAGAGATGAAGTACTGCAGCTCCAGTAGTCTGCGTTCACAGTCCTCCACCATCTTCTCTGTATACAGGTGCTCCATCAGGCAAGACAGGATCCTACACACACACACACACACACACACAATATGGAAATGACTTTATCAACCAATCAAAAAGGTCACAATAAATCCCAAGAGACACCATGACGTCGCCACAGAACTAGAGGTTCTGTTTCTATAGACGTCTCCCGACATGTCAAATGCAACTTTTTACAAACATTATTTTATATATATTTTTTCCTCTACCCCTTTTTCTCCCCAATTTTGTGGTTTCCAATTGGTAGTTACAGTCTTGTCCCATCACCGCAACTACCGTACGGACTCGGGAGAGGCGAAGGTCGAGAGCCATGCATCCCCCGAAACACAACCCAACCAAGCCAAATTGCTTTTTGACACAATGCCAACTTAACCCGGAAGCCAGCCGCACCAACGTGTCAAAGGAAACACCTGGCGACAGTGTCAGCATGCACTGCGCCCGGCCCGCCACAGGAGTCGCTAGTGCGCGATGGGACAAGGACATGGGACAAGGACATCCCTAACCCGGCCAAACCCTCCACCAACCCGGATGCCTCTGGGCCAATTGACTAACAACACATCCAGCAACGACCTGGAGAACAGTTAGAGTAGACAGGAAGGGGGATGAACGACCTGGAGAACAGTTAGAGTGGACAGGAAGGGGATGAACGAGCCAATTAGAAGCTTCTCCATCCCTTTACAACCACAACTCTGTCTTGCGAAGAGCTGAGATGATTAAAAACAGTCTCAGAACAAACAGAGAGATGTGAAAGTTCCCTGCAGCCCAGCCTGAACAGATTAGACACAGTGCTGAACCCATCTCCGATGCCACGCTGAACCCATCCCCGATGCCACGCTGAACCCATCCCTGACACCACGCTGAACCCATCCCCGACGCCGTGCCCAGCCTGAACAGATTAGACACAGTGCTGAACCCATCTCCGATGCCACGCTGAACCCATCCCCGATGCCACGCTGAACCCATCCCTGACACCACGCTGAACCCATCCCCGGACGCGTGCCCAGCCTGAACAGATTAGACACAGTGCTGAACCCATCTCCGATGCCACGCTGAACCCATCCAAGACACCACGCTGAACCCATCTCCGATGCCACGCTGAACAACGCCGACGCCATGCTGAACCCATCCACCGACGCATTACGCTGAACCCATCCCCGACGCCACGCTGAACCCATCCCCGACGCCACGCTGAACCCATCCCCTGAACACGCCACGCTGAACCCATCCCCGACGCCACGCTGAACCCATCCCCGACACCGTGCCCAGCCTGAACAGATTAGACACAGTGCTGAACCCATCTCCGATGCCACGCTGAACCCATCCCTGATGCCACGCTGAACCCATCCCTGACACCACGCTGAACCCATCCCCGACGCCGTGCCCAGCCTGAACAGATTAGACACAGTGCTGAACCCATCTCCGATGCCACACTGAACCCATCCCCGATGCCACGCTGAACCCATCCGATGCCACGCTGAACCCATCCCCGACGCCTTAACATATTACGTGCCCAGCCTGAACAGATTAGACACAGTGCTGAACCCATCCCGATGCCACGCTGAACTCATCCCCGACGCCAGATTACGCTGAACTCATCCCCGACTAACCACGCTGAACCCATCTCCGACGCCGTGCCCAGCCTGAACAGATTAGACACAGTGCTGAACATCCCGTGACGCCACGCTGAACCCATCCCGAACGCCACGCTGAACCCATCCCGACGCCACGCTGAACCCATCCCCGACGCATATTACGCTGAACCCATCCCCGACACGTGCCACGCTGAACCCATCCGACGCCACGCTGAACCCATCCCCGACGCCACGCTGAACCCATCCCGACGCCGTGCCCAGCCTGAACAGATTACTGACACAGTGCTGAACCCATCTGACCCGATGCCAGCGCTGAACCCATCCCGATGCCACGCTGAACGCATCCCCGACACCGTGCCCAGCCTGAACAGATTAGACACAGTGCTGAACCCATCTCCGATGCCACGCTGAACCCATCCGACGCCACGCTGAACCCATCCCGACGCCACGCTGAACCCATCCCCGAAACATATTACTGACACCGTGCCGAACAGATTACTGACACCGTGCCGAACAGATTACTGACACCGTGCGAACAGATTACTGACACCGTGCCGAACAGATTACTGACACCGAGCCGAACAGATTACTGACACCGTGCCCAGCCTGAACATATTACTGACACCGTGCCGAACATATTACTGACACCGTGCCGAACATATTACTGACACCGTGCCCAGCCTGAACATATTACTGACACCGTGCCGAACATATTACTGACACCGTGCCGAACAGATTACTGACACCGTGCCGAACAGATTACTGACACCGTGCCAAACAGATTACTGACACCGTGCCCAGCCTGAACATATTACTGACACCGTGCCCAGCCTGAACATTTTACTGACACCGTGCCGAACATATTACTGACACCGTGCCCAGCCTGAACATTTTACTGACACCGTGCCGAACAGATTACTGACACCGTGCCGAACATATTACTGACACCGTGCGAACATATTACTGACACCGTGCCAGAACATATTACTGACACCGTGCCCAGCCTGAACATATTACTGACACCGTGCCGAACAGATTACTGACACCGTGCCGAACAGATTACTGACACCGTGCCGAACAGATTACTGACACCGTGCCCAGCCTGAACATATTACTGACACCGTGCCCAGCCTGAACATTTTACTGACACCGTGCGAACATATTACTGACACCGTGCCAGATTACAGCCTGAACATTTTACTGACACCGTGCCGAACATATTACTGACACCGTGCCCAGCCTGAACATATTACTGACACCGTGCCGAACAGATTACTGACACCGTGCCGAACATATTACTGACACCGTGCCGAACATATTACTGACACCGTGCCCAGCCTGAACATATTACTGACACCGTGCCCAGCCTGAACATATTACTGACACCGTGCCGAACATATTACTGACACCGTGCCGAACATATTACTGACACCGTGCCGAACAGATTACTGACACCGTGCCGAACAGATTACTGACACCGTGCCGAACAGATTACTGACACCGTGCCGAACAGATTACTGACACCGTGCCGAACATATTACTGACACCGTGCGAACATATTACTGACACCGTGCCGAACATATTACTGACACCGTGCATATTACCAGCCTGAACATATTACTGACACCGTGCCCAGCCTGAACATATTACTGACACCGTGCCGAACATATTACTGACACCGTGCCGAACATATTACTGACACCGTGCCGAACAGATTACTGACACCGTGCCGAACAGATTACTGACACCGTGCCGAACAGATTACTGACACCGTGCCGAACAGATTACTGACACCGTGCCGAACATATTACTGACACCGTGCCGAACATATTACTGACACCGTGCCGAACATATTACTGACACCGTGCCGAACATATTACTGACACCGTGCCGAACAGATTACTGACACCGTGCCGAACAGATTACTGACACCGTGCCGAACAGATTACTGACACCGTGCCGAACATATTACTGACACCGTGCCCAGCCTGAACAGATTACTGACACCGTGCCGAACATATTACTGACACCGTGCCCAGCCTGAACATTTTACTGACACCGTGCCGAACATATTACTGACACCGTGCCATATTACTGACACCTGAACAGATTACTGACACCGTGCCGAACATATTACTGACACCGTGCCGAACATATTACTGACACCGTGCCGAACATATTACTGACACCGTGCGAACATATTACTGACACCTGACACCGTGCCGAACAGATTACTGACACCGTGCCGAACAGATTACTGACACCGTGCCGAACAGATTACTGACACCGTGCCCGAACAGATTACTGACACCGTGCCTGAACAGATTACTGACACCGTGCCCAGCCTGAACAGATTACTGACACCATATTACTGCCGAACATATTACTGACACCGTGCGAACAGCCTGAACAGATTACTGACACCGTGCCAGCCTGAACATATTACTGACACCGTGCCCGAACAAAGCAGTCAGCTGGTATTCTGTCTATAATAGAGTGGCCAGCACAGTCACCGGATCTCAACCCTATTGAGCTGTTGTGGGAGCAGCTTGACCGTATGGTACGGTAAGAAGTGCCCATCAAGCCAATCCAACTTGTGGGAGGAGCTTCAGGAAGCATGGGGTGAAATCTCTTCAGATTACCTCAACACATTGACAACTAGAATGCCAAAGGTCTGCAAGGCTGTAATGAAGGATTCTTTGACGAAAGCAAAGTTTGAAGGACACAATTATTATTTCATTTTAAAATCATTATTTATAACCTTGTCTTCACTATATTTCCTATTCATTTTGCAACTCATTTCAAAGTGTTTTCAGTAAAATACTACTGAGTAAAAGTCACTCAGTAAATACTACTTGAGTGAAAGTCACCCAGTAAAATACTACTTGAGTGAAAGTGTCACCCAGTAAAATACTACTTGAGTGAAAATGACCCGTGCAAATACTACTTGAGTTAATGTCACCCGGTAAAATACTACTTGAGTGAAAGTCACCCGGTAAAATACTACTTGAGTGAAAGTCTAAAAGTATTTGGTTTTAAAAATACTTAAGTATCAAAAGTAAAAGTACAAACCATTTCAAATTCATTATATTAATCAAACCATACGAATGCGCGGTTTTCTGTTTAAAAAAATAAATAATTTGCGGATAACCAGAATGTCAAAATTTAACGAGTACTTGTGGGTGTCCAGGTATGGAGTAAAAAGTACATTTTTCTCACTGGGCCATATGGTGCGCCGCCTATGGGACTCCCAATCACCCCCGGTAGTGATACAGCCTGGAATCAAACCAGGGTCTGTGAAAGTCACACCTCTAGCACTGAGATCCAGCGCCTTAGACCGCTGCGCCACTGAGTGGAACCCTATTCCTGCCAGTGGCCTGTTGTTCAAGACAAAGATTTCAAATTCATTATATAATCAAACCAAAGACAAAGCAACAGTGATATTCCTGCCAGTGGCCTGTTGTTCAAGACAAAGAAAACAGTGATATTCCTGCCAGTGGCGTGTTGTTCAAGACAAAGGCAACAGTGATATTCCTGCCAGTGGCCTGTTGTTCAAGCAAAGACAACAGTGATATTCCTGCCAGTGGCCTGTTGTTCAAGACAAAGACAACAGTGATATTCCTGCCAGTGGCCTGTTGTTCAAGACAAAGACAACAGTGATATTCCTGCCAGTGGCCTGTTGTTCAAGACAAAGACAACAGTGATATTCCTGCCAGTGGCCTGTTGTTCAAGACAAAGACAACAGTGATATTCCTGCCAGTGGCGTGTTGTTCAAGACAAAGACAACAGTGATATTCCTGCCAGTGCGTGTTGTTCAAGACAAAGACAACAGTGATATTCCTGCCAGTGGCCTGTTGTTCAAGACAAAGACAACAGTGATATTCCTGCCAGTGGCCTGTTGTTCAAGACAAAGACAACAGTGATATTCCTGCCAGTGGCGTGTTGTTCAAGACAAAGACAACAGTGATATTCCTGCCAGTGGCGTGTTGTTCAAGACAAAGACAACAGTGATATTCCTGCCAGTGGCGTGTTGTTCAAGACAAAGACAACAGTGATATTCCTGCCAGTGGCCTGTTGTTCAAGACAAAGACAACAGTGATATTCCTGCCAGTGGCGTGTTGTTCTAGACAAAGACAAACAGTGATATTCCTGCCAGTGGCGTGTTGTTCAAGACAAAGACAACAGTGATATTCCTGCCAGTGGCCTGTTGTTCAAGACAAAGACAACAGTGATATTCCTGCCAGTGGCCTGTTGTTCAAGACAAAGACAACAGTGATATTCCTGCCAGTGGCGTGTTGTTCAAGACAAAGACAACAGTGATATTCCTGCCAGTGGCCTGTTGTTCAAGACAAAGACAACAGTGATATTCCTGCCAGTGGCCTGTTTGTTCAAGACAAAGACAACAGTGATATTCCTGCCAGTGGCCTGTTGTTCAAGACAAAGACAACAGTGATATTCCTGCCAGTGGCGTGTTGTTCAAGACAAAGACAACAGTGATATTCCTGCCAGTGGCCTGTTGTTCAAGACGAAGACAACAGTGATATTCCTGCCAGTGGCCTGTTGTTCAAGACAAAGACAACAGTGATATTCCTGCCAGTGGCCTGTTGTTCAAGACAAAGACAACAGTGATATTCCTGC